>NC_138866.1:111538313-111780885 GCF_965194805.1 Balaenoptera borealis
GTTTCCTTTCTTATACAAGAGCTTAAAAAGGATGGAGTCCCCAAAATGTAGGAAGACTTCCTTGAGATCAGAGCAGCCAGCCAGGAACAGAAATGCAGTCACCTAGAATTCTCCCCGCCTCTTCCTGGAATTACGAGACATTCACAAGAGGGGAAGCAAGTTCAGAGAAAAGGGAAACCTCATTTTAGAGCCTTGGGGATGTTCACTACACTTTGTTGAACCTGTTTGGCTAATAGATAAGGAAACTGAGGCCCAGTAAGTCACGTTGGTGACTGCTCTCGTGACATGCTTTCGTGTCTGAAACAAAATTACTAACCACCCTTGGGTTTCTGGTAACAGTGTTTAAGGTTTAGCATCAATATGAGCGATTGTATATGAGAATGTCTCTTGGTCGTGAAGTTAAATTACCACCTTTCTAAAGTAATCCTTGCCTGGACTACATTGTGGCTGGAGCAGTCCATTGCACGTGAAATGCCCATGGGCTCCACAGGCGTGCAGAGGTCTGAATTAGGGGAAAGATGCGCCACTTGTCAAGATGCAAGGGAATTTCATGTATTTCATCTTTCTGGTACCAGACTCAATACAGGGTCAAATAACTCCTCTTTGCAGTGGTCCCCATGTGAGGGGCTTGATTCATCATACTAGGTTTTTTTTTTAGCCTGTTGGACCAGAGTAGGGACTGCTTAGGAGAGGAAGTCAAGGCTTAAAGAACTGGCTCTGCCCATAGTAGGTACCTGATCTAGAAGATGGGTGTAGTAATATTTACATCCAGTCCTATGGCTTTTATACAATCTCTAGGCTGATGCCTCCCAAAGTTGAATCTCCAACCCCAGCTTCTCCCCTGAGCTCTAGATTCGTTTATATGACTGTCTCCTGGACCTCTGCTCTTGGACGTCCAATAATCAACAGACTACAAGCAGAACTTTCCATTCCCCGCCCCTCCAAGCCTGCTCCCCCCGCCCACCCCATCTGCCTCTTCTCTGTAACACCATCAGTTTTCACCCACCTGCTCAGGCCAAAGACCCAGGAGTGCTGACTTCTCTTCCTTTCCGTTCCACACTTAATCCATCAGCTAATTCTGCCAGCTTTCCCTGCAAAATACATGTAGAACCTGACCATTTCTCACCACATCTACTATTTCCACCTTGTCCCGGCATCTTTTTTGCCAGAACCTATGAATCCCTGTATCCAAATAATGTTTTTAAATACCTAAAATAAAATAGTGAGGATTACAAAGGAAACCAATCCTATTGAAATACAGTTATCAAAATATTGTAAACAATAAACTTGTGATATATTAATAGATGTGCTTTATTATTACCACATGAAATGAAAAGATCTAGTGGCAAGTCTAATAACTATTATAATTCCAAGGTAGTGTTGAATATAGACAATGTTTCTAGACCTGCAGTAACTGTATATAATGTGATATAAAAACACCTGTGATTTCTAGTGGTGTCAAAGTCACAGGCAATGCTCATATTAATGTGATTTGTTGCCTACATTGATCATTGAAGGAAAGGATAAATTTAGTTAGAGGGTAATGAAAATAAAGATATATATATATACATATATGTGTGTGTGTGTGTATATATATATATATATATACACTATCCCCCCTCTTCCCCACTCCCATCTAAGTGCATGAACTCCCTGAATTCCAGATGGGAACATCTGATCAAGTCTACACTGCCAGTGTCTCTGACTTGGAGTTTTGCAGGAGCCTTCAGGCTCCAACCTGACCACCCTCTGTCCACCGCAGTCTACACAGCAGTCCCAGGGATCCCCTCCCTGTGTGTCATATTAGATCACTGCCCAGCTTCAAACACTCCGACAATGTCCTGTCACCAAAAATAAAACCCGAAGTTCTCACCACAGCCAGCGCGGGCCCTACGTGATCCAGGCCCTGGCTGTCTCTCTTCTACAAGAACAGGGCACCAGGCCGGAGGAAGGCCTGTGGGTGCCGAGCCCACCTCCTTGGAAGGCATCAACGAATCTGCTCTCACAGCACACTCCCGGGGCTCAGCTCCCACCCCAGACTGAGGGCCCCCTCCCACGGCCCACGGTGCTCCCCATGAGAGGCGTGTTGGGAAACACCTTTCCGGAAGGGTACTAGCTTAGTCCATTTGGGCTGCTATAACAGGATACCACAGCCTGGGGGGCTTCTAAACAACAGAATCTTATTTCTCAAAAGTTCTGGAGGCTGGAAGTCCAAGATCAAGGTGCCAGCATGGTCGTGATCTGGTGAGGGCCCTCCTGTTCATGGCTGGCAATTTCTCACGTGTCCTTGCATGGAGGAAGGGGCAAGCAAGATCTCTAGGGCATAAGCTCAACCGTGAGGGCTCTACCCTCATGACCTAATGATCTCCCGAAGGCCCCACCCCCTAATACCATCACCTTAGGGGTTGGAACATCAACATGTGAATTTTAGGGAGACTTAAACATTCAGACCATAGCAGGTACTCTGCTTCTCCTCCCGTAACTGACTCTGGAATGGGCTTGGAAGGCCGTTCTGGTCTTAGCCCGGTTCTGGGCCTTGTTCTCTCCGGGTCTGACTCACCTCATCTCTCAACTTAAGGTCTCTGCAGAGCCCTGACCACCTCCAACTCCCTCCACCCGTCGCGCTGCCTGTGCCCAGGTCCCCTAGGGAGCCGCCTGAAGGGCCAGACTGTCGGCCCCAGGAGAAACCAGCCCTCCCCTTTAATGGCCTCCTACATCTTGAAGCAAATAAAGGCAATGATCTAGCCCAAGTCCCAGCCTGATTCACCAGTTTCAGTTCCCAGTTGTTGAAATTTCCTTTCCAGGGCTCTCAGGAACCAGGGCTGTATGGAGTGGTTGGGTGGGGCTGGCCCTGGGCCGTGTGGAGTCATAGATCAGGATCTGGGGTGAAGCTGGGCGTCTTCAAACAGGGCTGGGCTGAGGGGTAGATACTAGGCCAAACAACAGGCCTGCCCCAGCTCAGACCACCTTAACATAAAAAGGTGACAGTACCGACAGAGGCCACAGACCATATACCTCAGCATTTGAAAGTGATAAATCAAGCTAACAAAACGTGAATTAAAATATGTTCTGTCCTCCTACCTTGACAAATATACCTTCATAACAAGAAGGCAAGCCAGGCTCAGATTTAGGATGTTTACCCTCCTCAAAGTTTGAAGTCCACATAGGGCAGCACAGCCCCCAACCCCCAACCTGTAGGTCCCCCTGCCCTGTTCTCCTTCCACTCCCAGCTCTGTCTCCCACCATGCGGGGCCTTAGGTGAGTGCACCTCCACACCCCGCCCTGCACACACACAGCACCCTCGCCCCCGCCAACGCAAGCCGCTGCCCTCAGCCCCCTCCCAGCCAGAGGTAAGAAGAGCAGCTGTGCAATCTGAAAAACAGGTCATGCAGGCCCTGCAGTTGCACTTGGAGACCCTTGGGCAGGGAATTTGGGAGTTCCTGGTACCCTGAGGATGGTCTAGCAGGGAGGCGCAGGTTCCCGGCGGGGCATAGCCACTTGGCCCCATGAACTTCTCAGCCCACGGGAAGGGGAAGGACCAGAGCAGTCCCATAAAGTGTAAGGCCCAGGATGAGTGCCCTCTTCCCCAGGTCTAAGGGCAGTCCGTCCCTGAGCCCACAGCTGAGCAGGCAGACCTGGGAGGGTACTGGAGAATGGAGCCTAGAGAGCTTGCCCCGCGCAGGGAAAGGGACGTGAAAATCTGTTCAGAGGGTGCTAGGGACAGAGCTGCTAAAGCTTCAGAGGCAAATCCAGCTCATTTTTGGCTGTTTCCGAAAACCTGCCCTTAAAGATTTTGCTCTCATTGAGGACCTAAAAAAGAATCCCCTGAAAATATTGGATTGGTCAAAAAGTTCTCACAGAAAAACCCAAACAGGATGTATGTATATGTATAGCTGATTCACTTTGTTACACAGCAGAAACTAACCACACCATTGTAAAGCAATTATACTCCAATAAAGATGTTTAAAAAAAAAAAAAAGAAAGAAAAACCCAAACAAACTTTTGGGCCAACCTAATAGTTTCAGAACATTCTGTTGTAAAAATTCTAGTATGTTGGTGAAAAATAAGTTTTGTTGCTTGATGATTTCACCTTTCATAAAATATTCTATCCATCCAATTTAAAAATCAGAGCAGGGTATTTAAAACTCTTTCAATAAACACAGGCAAGAACAATGAACCTCGAATTGTTGTTGTTAATCTTTTTTTTAATTGAAGTATTATTGATTTACAATGTTTCAGGTGTACAGCAAAGTGATTCAGTTTTATATATATATATTATATATTTTATATATATATATATATATATATATTCTTTTTCATTATGGTTTATTACAGGATATTGAATATAGTTCCCTATGCTATACAGTAGGTCCTTGTTGTTTATCTATTTTATATGTAGTAGTGTGTATCTGTAGTAGTGTGTAACCCCAGATTCCTAATTTATCCCTCCCCGCCCTTACCCCTTTGGTAAGCATAAGTTTGTTTTCTATGTCTGTGAGTCTATTTTGGCATTGATGTTAACCTTGTTTTTAAATTATGACCAGTTCAAGGGAGAAATACCAAGGGAAATGGGAATAAAAAGTTAAAGTAATTTTGAAAAAATACGTGAAGTGGGATAAATATAGGAAGAAACAGAGATGTATGCATAGACTGTGAGAAAAAGAAGCACAAAAGACCTATATACACAAATGAATATTCTTACACTGGTGCCTTTTAAGACACTGTTGCTAAAGATTTTAAAACCATGTTGCATTTTTACAACCAGAGGCACCAATAGCCACATCATCCCTCATCTCTAAGTACTTGCCCTGTGAGTTGTATGAACTTGTGTGACAGGTTTCTGGTTTCTCAACCCTTTCTAGAACTGTCTGGGCATGAACCTCTAGCCCCACATCATGGAGGTGGTTCATCTTATTTCATAGTCACATAAAAGCATTCAGCAGGTGATAGGAGTTAGGCATCTAAATCAGCAGGACTCTCTTTTGCCCCTATAACAATCTGTCATCCATAGTAACTAATTTTTAGATAGGACTGGAACTTTTTTTTTTTAAATAAGTTTATTTATTTATTTATTTTTGGCTGCATTGGGTCTTCGTTGCTGCGCACGGGCTTTCCCTAGTTGTGGCGAGCGGGGGCTACTCTTCGTTGTGGTGCATGGGCTTCTCATCGCGGTGTCTTCTCGTTGCGGAGCATGGGCGATAGGCACACGGGCTTCAGTAGTTGTGGCACGAGGGCTCAGTAGTTGTGGCTCGCGGGCTGTAGAGCGCAGGCTCAGTAGTTGTGGCGCATGGGCTTAGTTGCTCTGCGGCATGTGGGATCTTCCTGGACCAGGGCTCGAACCTGTGTCCCCTGCATTGGCAGGCGGATTCTTAACCACTGCGCCACCAGGGAAGTCCCTGGACTGGAACTTTTTAACACGTGACATCATACTCTCTCTATTGGTCCTCCCTATAGCCCTATAGCCAAGGGCAATTGCCCATCCTTGAGATACAGATAAAGAAACTGAAGAAGAGAACAGTGAAGCTGCTTGCCTGGGGTCTGAGAGCAAGTTAGTTACTGGCAGAGCCAGGACAGGAACCAGGAAGCTCCCAGGTCTCTGCCTCCTGGTGCTGTGGGCTCGCCCCTTTGCCTGACACCCTCCCTCCCCATCCTCCCCGTTCCCCTCCTGCTGTCAGTGGAGAAGAGCTCAGGGTATCCGACAGCCACATGCCTTGGGTGTGGATGCCCAACAGTGACAACAGGGAGACATCATTCTGGGCTCTTCTGATGAGGGGGTGTGAGTGTAACCGTCTGTATGTGGCAGGGGAGGACCTAAGAGGCAGCTCTGGGAGGACCCGTTTCCAAGAAGCAGAGAAAAAAACGGGTCCAATGGTGCTTTGAAATTAAACACATGACATCCAGGTGGGCTGAATATGGAAACAAAATAATAGCCATGCTTTAGGAAATCACCATCCTCGCCATGTCTGAAGACACTGGCCCAGATTAAAAGGGAAAGAGGGAGGGAAGGGGCAAACCGAGGAGGCCAAGCTACTGCTTTGAGCCAGGATTGCCCCTGAAGAGAGGCACCAGGCCACCGTTCTTAGCTGCAGCTAACTGTGCCTGCTGGATGAGCCACAAGTAACTCAAGAGGAGGCCTTAAAAGAGTAAGGGCTTAATAAGTGCGTGTCGGGGGCTTCCCTGGTGGCGCAGTGGTTGAGAATCTGCCTGCCAATGCAGGGGACACGGGTTCGAGCCCTGGTCTGGGAAGATCCCACATGCTGCGGAGCAACTGGGCCCGTGAGCCACAACTACTGAGCCTGCGCGTCTGGAGCCTGTGCTCCGCAACAAGAGAGGCCGCGATAGTGAGAGGCCCGCGCACCGCGATGACGAGTGGCCCCCGCTCGCCGCAACTAGAGAAAGCCCTCGCACAGAATCGAAGACCCAACACAGCTAAAAATAAATAAATTAATAAAAAATAAAAATAAAAATAAATAAATAAATGCGTGTCGGGTGGGAGAATGACTGCTGGGTGGCCTGATGGATGGCGGGAGGGACCAGAATGAAGAGTCAGTGCTTTGCCATCAGTGTTTCTACAGGCAGAGGGATCTGGCTGCACTTGCTCATCTGTATCTCTGGAACTGCTTTTTCAGGTTGGGATATTGGATTCTGCCTTTAACCAAATTTTTTAATTTTTATTTTTAAATTGAAGTGGGAATTGAATAAGAGCAGCTGAAATCCGGTGAAGAAACCCCTCAATACAGCTGGGTGAATGAAGTCATCTGACCTCTAATCTCTCGCCAAACCCTCCTATCCCCCAGCAGTCCAGAAAGAGTCCAGACTGTTCTCATGAGTCCTCTTCGGGGAAAATTTATCCTCCCTCTGAGGTCATATTTACAGAACCTTAGTCACCTGGCAGGTCATACCTACCTTGGCAGCTCTGAAAAGCTACAGACATTAGGGTGGGGAACCCACCACTCAAAAGCCACATCTAAAAAACAAAAAAAGCCACATCTAAACGTTTGTTTGATTTTATCTAGCCCTTGACAAGAAGTTACAAAAATATTGACCTCTGACTTGGGTGTCATGGGCCTTTGTTGTTTAGTTCGAAGAGTACTTTTGTCCATGTGGCAGATGAAGAGTACTGGTCTTGGAGTCAGAAAACCTGGGCTCTGTTGCCAGGTGAGACCTTTCATCCATTTGAACCTGAGTTTCCTTATTCGTAAAATGATATGATTCTCTAAACAGTTAACGCACCTGAGCATTCTCTTCAAATGTTGACTACTAGTTATAATAATACTCATTGAATGCCTTCTAGATGCCAGGCACTGTTCTGAGAGCTTTACATGAATCAACTCATTTCGTCTTCATAACATCACTGTGAAGGGGTGGGGCATTGTCATTACCCTAATTTCTAGATAAGGGAACCGGGATGCCAGCCCAAGGCCACTCACCCAGGAAGTGGAAGCCTTCAGATACAAGCCAGATAGTCTGACTGCAGAGCCTGTCCTGCACGTACTATACACATGCTTATGAGTATCACCGCCATTACCGTCTGACTGTGACTTAGTCAAGCCTGTTGGTATGGGGGGGGGGGTAGCTGGGTGGCATTAACATTGACATCACCACCAAAGGCTGATTTCCAAACTTGTACAAAGCCCACCCTTATTGCTTGTATTTGTATTTGCTGAAACCATTGATAGAGATGTTTCTGTAGGTTGGTGGCCCATGAGGTGGTCAGAGAAAAGGAAACTGAGGTTCAAAGAGGTGAAGAGCCTTAGACCATGGTCACCCAGCCAGGGAACAGCACTTGTGGGATTCCAACCAAGTCCCCAGAACCCCTGCCTCTGCCCTCACATCAGGCCACCTCTTCTTGTCTGTGCATTCCCACTTAGATCCTGAGCTCAGGCAGGCTGGACACTGGGACAAAGTGAGGGACGCACTTTTCTCCTGTTACCGGGGTTCTACATGAATAGAAAGCAATAGTTTAATGAGATGGGTGTGGTGAGGCAAAGAGATCATTTTGGAGCACGGGGTACTGTCTGGGAAAGGAAGGCAGGGACAGGACTCAACAGTGGGGTCAGGGTAGGGGGCTGTGCAGTGATCAGAGGGCAGCACAGGACACCAGAGGCAAACCTGCCCTCTTCCGCAGGCTTCCCTCAGGCCAGCCTGGTGTTGAGAAGAGGTTTGAAATGAATGTGTTTACCCCACCATGGCCCTGCCACGTGGCTCCTCTCCCCAAGGGAGTGTGTCCCTGGTACACGTAGCACAAGTCGTGCCTCAGGTGGGATCTGGTCTCTGGGCTCACCTTGGTATGTCTGCAGGTTCCATCTTCTCTGCTTTAGAAAGCTAGAAACACACTTTTCTTTGAATGGGCAAGTCCCACCCACACTATTTAAAAATAAGAGTGGGCAAGAACAGCAAGCTGGGCTCCCAAACACCAGTGTTTTTCATCCTGGCCCCAAAATCCAGGGGGATGATTGCCAAAGGCTCTTTCAGTTGCCTAAACATGATGTCCACCTCAGACCATCCAAAGATGTTGTTCAGAATAGCCCCAGACAGGAGCCCGGGGCGTTTTGAGCAACTCAGGAGCTCAACTGAGTCACAGCTTTGACTGTGGTCAAGACTGTTTTTTTTTAGGTCAAGATTGTTCATCTAAATAAGGCACAAGAAAAGCTGGTGTTTTAAGCCATTGGAACAAGATGAAAATAGCTCTCCAGCCTCCCTCTCCCTCACTTTTCCACCTCCGACACCTGACACAGAAGTCACCGGGCCCGCAGCCAGGGCTCCATAATCCAAACCGTGGTGAAGGGGATACCCTCCAAGGAGGCTCCCCTGTTAGCTCTGGATCCACAAGAGAGGACGGGCCTTGGACCGCTGGGCCTTGCTTGGCCTTCAGATCCAAACGTCTGAGACATGAAAGACAGCATGTGTAGGGCTCTGATCACCCCCTATGAGGGCACCAGCTGACCAAACTGAATGACGTGCCATCAGCCATGGGCTGTGTCTGGCTGATGAGCAAAAGTAGCTGCCTTTTCTGGAGCATATGCGCAGTAGAGATTTACATTAGACACGCATTGCTAATGTCAGGTTGGAGAGAGTAGCCACCCTGAGGAGAGGAACAAATTGCAGACGGGCAGTGACTGTACTCATCAAACTCCATTAAACTGTGGGCCCCATGAGGACAGAGCCACATCTACCCCGTTCACTGTCCTCCCCAACACTCAGTGCCTGGCCCATAGTAGTAAATAGTAAATAGAAGCTGTAAATAGTTACTGAGTGGACTCAATCTCTCCTCTTGTAGCTACTGGAATCAGTGTGCTTTCTTGGAAATATCAGACATTTCAGACCCAGCTCTGTTGAATACCTTTAGTCCACAGTTTCTTTATCTGTAAAATGAGTATAAGGCTCCCCTGCCTTTCTTCCAAGGTTACTGCATTGAATACGGGAAGTGCTTTGAAAACTAAAGCAGGGACTTCCCCGGCGGTCCAGTGGTTAAGACTCCACGCTTCTGCTGCAGGGGGCGCGGGTTGGATCACTGGTCGGGGAACTAAGATCCCACATGTCGCACAGCACGGCCAAAATTAAAGAAAAAAAGGTACAGAAAACTAAAGCATCTTATACAGGTTAGAGATTATAACTATTGTTGATGAGGGATCTCTTCCCCTGAGCTCTATTGTGCCCGACTTTGAAAGCAGTCAGAACCTGAAAGTATGTCAAAGATGTGAGTTTCGGGCTTTCCTGGTGGCGCAGTGGTTAAGAATCCACCTGCCAATGCAGGGGACACGGGTTCGAGCCCTCGTCCGGGAAGATCCCACATGCCACGGAGCAACTAAGCCCATGTGCCACAACTACTGAGCCTGCGCTCTTGAGCCTGCAAGCCACAACTACTGAGCCCTCGTGCCACAACTACTGAAGCCCGTGTGCCTAGAGCCCGTGCTCTGCAACAAGAGAAGCCACCGCAATGAGGAACCCACGCACTGCAATGAAGAGTAGCCCCCGCTTGCTGCAACTAAAGAAAGCCCGTGTAGCAACGAAGACCCAACACAGCCATAAATGAATGAATGAATGAATGAATGAATTAAAAAAAATAAAGTTCCCTTAAAAAAAAAAGATGTGAGTTTCTTTGGATCATGAAAGATGTTATCTTAATAGATTTTTACGCTTTCCGCTTTCTGTTAGGGTACTGAAATGTGGCCGTCTCTGCGAGTGTAACGTTGAATCAGCATCCACCAGAGGAACATTAGCATCATAAGTGGCTGACTGTGAGCTGGGTACTCACATCTGAGCAGTTGAGTGAAGACGTGGGAATTCTTCACCTTTCCTATGCACATTAAAATAGAACTGACCCGTAAAGTATCCTCTTTAAAAACAAACCTTTTGAGTCTTTTGTATTATAATGAAGGATCTGGCCAATCAGTGAATACAAACATTAGCTATTCAGTGAGTGCCTTTTCCAGGGGTGGGCACTGGGCCAGGAGTTTGACCAACATAATTTCATTTACTCCTTTCTTCAATGCTATGAGGTCAGTATTATTCCCATTTTACAGATAAGAATAATACCCACTTGTCTGCTGGTAATCTTGGGAAAATTGTTTTTGTTGTTGTTGTTGTTTGTTTTTTTCTTATTAATTTATTTTTATTTTTGGCTGCGTTGGGTCTTCGTTGCTGCGCGCGGGCTTTCTCTAGTTGTGGCGAGCGGGGGCTACTCTTTGTTGCAGTGCGCGGGCTGCTCATTGTGGTGGCTTCTCTTGTTGTGGAGCACGGGCTCTAGACTTCATTAGTTGCAGCACGCCGTGCTCAGTAGTTGTGGCTCACGGGCTGTAGAGCGCAGGCTCAGTAGTTGCTCTGCGGCATGTGGGATCTTCCTGGACCAGGGCTTGAACCCATGTCCCCTGCATTGGCAGGTGGATTCTTAACCACTGTTTCACCAGGGAAGCCCCGGGAAAATTGTTTATTGTTTCTGGGCTTCAAAGCCATTTTCCCAAGTCCACCAGCAGACATCTGGATTTCTCCAGCAGTAACAATGAAGAGGCAAAAAGAGTAATGCTTGGGACCAACCAATGGAATGACAGCAAGACCCTTCTGTTTTGTTACAGGCCACTTCTCTCCTCCTTTTCCACCTCAAAGTCATGTAACAGGCTATAGCCATTTACAAGCTACCATCCAGGACTGTTCAACCATGGTGCTGGGTCTGGCTGCACCTGAATCAAATCAGATCAGTGAAATGTACCCATGTGTGCCCCACTGTCGGGGGTTAACCGGACCAACAAGGTGCTTAAGGATAGTTTGGAGCAATCACGTGGGAACTTAGCTCTCCAAACCACTGCTGTCCTTTCCAAAGGATGCCACGGAAGACTCCACTAATTCCACCAAGGGTTCACAACAGGCCATGTTGGAACCACCTGGGGAGATTTAAAGTACTGATGCCGGTGGACCTCCAGAGGTTCTGACTGAATTATGCAGGCAGGGCCAGGGAAGGGGGAGGTTTTCAAATTTGCCAGGTGGTTGTAACAAGCAGGGGGTTGAGAATCACTGCTCCAAGTCTTTTGGGAGCTCTTCCTGTAGAAATGCCTTCAAAGTCTATGGCACTTCCCTTGAATCTTGTCAACAGTAACCAATCTTCTTACTCTAAAGATAGACTGGATTTTTTTTTAATATAAATTTATTTCTTTTTTTATTTTTGGCTGCACTGGGTCTTCGTTGCTGTGCATGGGCTTTCTTTTTAGTTGTGGGGGCTACTCTTCATTGCGGTGCGCGGGCTTCTCATTGTGGTGGCTTCTCTTGTTGCGGATCACGGGCTCTAGGCGTGTGGGCTTCAGTAGTTGTGGCGTGAGGGCTTCAGTAGTTGTGGCTCGCTGGCTCTAGAGCACAGGCTCAGTAGTTGTGGCGCACGGGCTTAGTTGCTCCGCGGCATGTGGGATCTTCCTGGACCAGGGCTCGCACCTATGTCCCCTGCATTGGCAGGTGGATTCTTAACCACTGTGCCACCAGGGAAGCCCTGATAGACTGGATTTTTAAAAAAACTGCTAAAGTCGTTCAGAACTGAATCTGTGGAGTAAGAGTGAAATACTTCTCTCTGTCCCCAACTGGAGGAGAAACCTCAGAAACGCACCTGGGTTCCTCATGTGGCTCCCCAGGTGGTTTCAAAGGTATAATTCACTGAGCACACACCAGGGGCTGTGCTGGGGCCAGAGCTCTCAAGGAGATCAGAGCTGGTTCTCCAGGCAAGTGGGGACCAGGACCCAGGTCTTGGATTCCCCTGCCACTGGAGCTGCCTCACAGTGGCATCTATTTGAGGGGCTTTGCTAAATGCCCTGTCCCCCTCCTGCCACGTGGAGTTGTGCCCTCAAAATGTTCCTGGTTTCTGAGGCAAAAGTGTTCTGTGACCAGCATCTCTCCAGGCTGCATTTGATCCCAAGCTGTGGCCTGGGGTTGAAGGTGAGTGACCTCCTGCCCCCTTTGTCTTGCCCGCCCACAGGTCCTGCCTACTTTGCCTCATCTCTTGGTGGAGGAGGTCCCAGAAGTAAGTTCTAGAAAAGCAATCAAAGTGTCAGAGAGGAACGAAACTCTGGGATAGACTGACAAGGGGAAAGGGATCATGTGACTTAATTTTTCATGGTAGTACTGTGTTCTGACCACTGATTTCACATTGTAACCTTAGCAGGTGTCTAAATAGTTCTAGACCTCAGTTTCCCTGACTAAATAAAGGAAACATAAATGGATAACCTTTTTTTTTCTTTTTTTGTTTTGTCTTTGTTCTGTTTTTTTTTTTTTGAAGTATAGCTGATTTATAATGTTGTGTTAGTTTCAGGTATACAACAAAGTGATTGTTGTACATATACATATATATATATTCTTTTTCAGATACTTTTCTATTGTAGGTTATTATAAGATACTGAATATAGTTCCCTGTGCTATACAGTAGGCCCTTGTTGGTTATCTATTTTATACATAGTAGTGTGTATATGTTAATCCCAAACTCCTAACTTATCCCTTCCCCTTCCCTTTCCCCGTAGGTAACCGTAAGTTTGTTTTCCACGTCTGTGAGTCTGTTTCTGTTTTGTAAATAAGTTCACTTGCATCATTTTTTTACATTCCACATAGAAGCAATATCATATGATATTTGTCTTTGTCTGACTTCTTACTTCACTTTGTGTGATAATCTCCAGGTACATCCATGTTGCTGCAAATGGCATTATTTCATTCTTTTTATGGCTGAGTAATATTCCATTGTATAGATATACCACATCCTCTTTATCCATTCATCTATCAGTGGACATTTAGGTTGCTTCCATGTCTTGGCTATTGTAAATAATGCTGCTATGAACATTGGGGTGCATGAATCTTTTCTAATTAGAGTTTTCGTATTTTCTGGATACGTGCACAGGAGTGGGATTGCAGGATCATACGGTAATTCTATTTTTAGTTTTTTAAGGAACCTCCACACTGTTCTCCATAGTGGCTGCACCAATTTACATTCCCACCAACAGTGTAAGAGGGTTCCCTTTTCTCCACACTCTCTGCAGCATTTATTATTTGCAGACTTTTTGATGATGGCCATTCTGACTGGTGTGAGGTGATGATACCTTGTTGTAGTTTTGATTTGCATTTCTCTAGTAATTAGTGACATGGAACATCCTTTCATGTGCCTGTTGGCCATCTGTATGTCTTCTTTGGAGAAATGTCTAGGTCTTCTGCTCATTTTTTGATTGGGTTGTTTGGGTTTTTTTTTTTTATCATTGAGCTATATGAGCTGTCTGTATATTTTGGGAATTACGCCCTTGTTGGTCATGTCATTTACAAATGTTTTCTCCCATTCTGTAGGTTGTCTTTTCATTTTGTTTATGGTTTCCTTTGCTGTGCAAAAGCTTGTAAGTTTGATTAGGTCCCATTTGTTTATTTTTGCTTTTATTTATTTTGCCTTGGGAGACTGATCTAAGAAAGTATTGCCGCAATTTATGTCAGAAAATGTTTTGCCTATGTTCTCTTCCAGGAGTTTTATGGTGTCATGTCTTATATTTAAGTCTTTAAGCTATTTGGAGTTTATTTTTGTGTGTAGTGTGAGGGTGTGTTCTAACTTCACTGAGCAAATGCAGCTGTCCAGCTTTCCGAGTATCACTTGCTGAAGAGACTGTCTTTTCTCCACTGTATATTCTTGCCTCCTTTGTCAAAGATTAATTGACTGTAGGTGTGTGGGTTTATTTCTGGCTCTCTATTCCATCTAAATGGGTAATCTTTAGCATCCTTTCCAGCTTTAAAATTCTGTGCATGTAAGATCCTATGGGCCTGAATTTTTAAAATCAAGACTAGATTTTAAGTTAAACTCATTACAAGTCTGGCCTCTGCTGACGAGGGGGACCAAAAATGGATGGACACAAAAGCAGAATGTCTATATAGAGCATGAAAGCAACAGACGAGCCTTGACGGCCTGTGGTGTGTTCTAGATGTGTCCACACAATGAGTTTCCAGAGAAGGCTGGGAACAGTGCCCTGAGGCCAGTGTGAAAGAAATGCTTTCCTTGCTGTCTGTTATGTAATTGTCATGTCTGCTGGTGGTGGTCATAGAGGTAAGAGGAAATCATTCTGGAAGGAGGGCAAGACTTCTACAAGTACTACCTCTCAGCTTGATGGTTTTGTGGGGAGGCAAGACTTGCTCGTGAATCCTCACATTTCTGTAGGCCAGAGGAGGTGGTGGAGCCGATAACTTGGACCACATGGAATAGTGTAGTTTAATGTTGAGAGTGGAGTCCGTCAGTCAGCCCTGGTTTCCAATCTTGGTCTTGCCATTTACTAGCTGTGTAACTTTGGGCAACTTATTTCACCTCTCGGGGCCTTGGTTTTATCATTGGAGAATAAGTAGGGATAATATCCATCCTGCAGGGTGTAGGGCCGTTGGGATACAACAAACAATGCACACAAAGCACCAGGCACCTGGTAGGTGATCAGTGCACAGCAGCTAAAAGAGCACCACAACCTCCAGGTGTTCTGTCACCTCGACAGTTCAAGAACCACCTGCACTATTTACTGCATGATCTACCCAGCTGGCCTCACTGCAGGTGGAACCAGGCATTTACCTGAGGAATGGAAAGATCTCCAGAAAGCAAAGACATCTGCACAAAGGAGGAGAGAGGGACCCTAGTAGCTAAGACCCCTGGATCTTTCTCTGGCCCTTCCTGCCACCCCTTTGACAAAACAAGGAGACACTACCCCCCATCTTTGGGGGTAGAGACACTAAATGATAGCCACTCCAAAAAACGTGCTAGCAAGAACATAACATAAACACAGAGCTTCATTGTAATCCCCAAACCCAAATTATTCAAATGTGGGCCAGGGACCAGCTCAGCATGGGAGGGCGTGACTGGGGGGCACCCATGTGGTCTCCTGGAAGCCTCTGCCTGACAGCACAGCATGCGATCAAGATGACAAGTCTCTGGCTAACCCCAGGTTGCGCGCATAATGTGCTTATTATACATTTAAGTATATTGTTGATGTTTTGAACAGGCAGCTTCAACATCATTTCGGTATATCACTATCATTAAGGAGAGCTTTTAAAAATAAGATCCTTTGTACTTGGGGAGGGGTGGTGAGGGAGGAAGGCATCAACATTGTGCTGCAAGCAGACCTTTTTAGCTTTCAAATGATGTCACTTAACAAGTTCCACCGAAATACACTCAGGAAACAGCCCCAGTGCACGGCTGCTTGTGTCCGAGGGGATCTGAAAAGCTTGCCCATTCTGAAGTGCCTTCCTCACCACCTTGCCCCAGACCTAGTGTTGCCACCATTAGCTACCCTTTTGGGTCATAGTCCCAAAGGAAGAGAAGAGACGGGACAGCAGGAGTTAGGTTTATTAGCTCACTTAACATGGAATCACGTGGGGAGCTTTAAAAATTAGGGATGCCTGGGGGCTTCCCTGGTGGCGCAGTGGTTGAGAATCTGCCTGCCAATGCAGGGCACACGGGTTCGAGCCCTGATCTGGGAAGATCCCACATGCCGCGGAGCAGCTGGGCCCGTGAGCCACAACTACTGAGCCTGCGCGTCTGGAGCTTGTGCTCCGCAACAAGAGAGGCCACGACAGTGAGAGGCCCATGCACCGCGATGAAGACTGGCCCCCGCTTGCCGCAACTAGAGAAAGCCCTCGCACAGAAACGAAGACCCAACACAGCCAAAAATAAATATAAATAAATAAAAATTAAAAAAAAAATTAGGGATGCCTGGTCTCACTGCCCAGAGATTCTGATATAATTGGCCTGGGGTGCATCCTGGGCACTGGGAGTTTTTAAAAGCTCCCCACGTTATTCTAATGTACAGCCATGATTGACAATCTCTCTCCCACGTTCTCTCGCCCCAACACTTCACCCTCACTCCCTCCCACCTCCTACTCCAGCCCGGGTCAGTACAGCAACCCCTGTGGCTCAGCAGATACCCAGCAACAAACTACAAGGTAGGTATTGTTATTCCCATTTTACAGATGAAGAAATCGAGACCCAGAGAGGCTAAGTTTTCCACAAGGCCATACAACTAATTAATGGCAGACTGGATCTCTCTGGCTTCAAAGGGGTTCCCAGTTCTTCAGGCTGCCTTGATAACCTGGGAGCATTAATTCATGAAGCTATTAATACATCAGAGGATTTCATTTATATTAATAACAGCCCCTGACATTTTTATGGAGATCTTATGGATCACAAAGCACTTTAATTTTTTTTTTGGAATTTTATTTTATTTATTTTTTTATACAGCAGGTTCTTATTAGTCATCCATTTTATACACATCAGTGTATACATGTCAATCCCAGTCTCCCAATTCATCACACCACCACCCCAACCCCCGGCCGCTTTCCCCCCTTGGTGTCCATATGTTTGTTCTCTACATCTGTGTCTCAACTTCTGCCCTGCAAACTGGTTCATCTGTAGCATTTTTCTAGGTTCCACATATATGCGTTAATATACGATATTTGTTTTTCTCTTTCTGACTTACTTCACTCTGTATGACAGTCTCTAGATCCATCCACATCTCTACAAATGGCCCAATTTCATTCCTTTTTATGGCTGAGTAATATTCCATTGTATATATGTACCACATCTTCTTTAGCCATTCGTCTGTTGATGGGCATTTAGGTTGCTTCCATGACCTGGCTATTGTAAATAGTGCTGCAGTGAACATTGGGGTGCATGTGTCTTTTTGAATTATGGTTTTCTCTGGGTGTATGCCCAGTAGTGGGATTGCTGGATCATATGGTAATTCTATTTTTAGTTTTTTAAGGAACCTCCATACTGTTCTCCATAGTGGCTGTATCAATTTACATTCCCACCAACAGTGCAAGAGGGTTCCCTTTTCTCCACACCCTCTCCAGCATTGTTGTTTGTAGATTTTCTGATGATGCCCATTCTAACTGGTGTGAGGTGATACCTCATTGTAGTTTTGATTTGCATTTCTCTAATAATCAGTGATGTTGAGCATCTTTTCATGTGCTTTTGGCCATCTGTATGTCTTCTTTGGAGAAATGTCTATTTAGGTCTTCTGCCCATTTTGGGATTGGGTTGTTTGTTTTTTTAATATTGAGCTGAATGAGCTGTTTATATATTTTGGAGATTAATCCTTTGTCCATTGATTCGTTTGCAAATATTTTCTCCCATTCTGAGGGTTGTCTTCTCATCCTGTTTATGGTTTCCTTTGCTGTGCAAAAGCTTTGATGTTTCATTAGGTCCCATTTGTTTATTTTTGTTTTTATTTCCATTTCTCTAGGAGGTGGGTCACAAAGGATCTTGCTGTGATTTATGTCATAGAGTGTTCTCCCTATGTTTTCCTCTAAGAGTTTGATAGTGTCTGGCCTTACATTTAGGTCTTTAATCCATTTTGAGTTTATTTTTGTGTGTGGTGTTAGGAAGTATTCTAATTTCATACTTTTACATGTACCTGTCCAGTTTTCCCAGCACCACTTATTGAAGAGGCTGTCTTTTCTCCACTGTATATCCTTGCCTCCTTTATCAAAGATAAGGTGACCATATGTGCGTGGGTTTATCTCTGGGCTTTCTATCCTGTTCCACTGATCTATGTTTCTGTTTTTGTGCCAGTACCAAACTGTCTTGATTACTGTAGCTTTGTAGTATAGTCTGAAGTCAGGGAGCCTGATTCCTCCAGCTCCATTTTTCTTTCTCAAGATTGCTTTGGCTATTCGAGGTCTTTTGTGTTTCCATACAAATTGTGAAATTTTTTGTTCTAGTTCTGTGAAAAATGCCAGTGGTAGTTTGATAGGGATTGCATTGAATCTGTAGATTGCTTTGGGTAGTAGAGTCATTTTCACAATGTTGATTCTTCCAATCCAAGAACATGGTATATCTCTCCATCTGTTTGTATCATCTTTCATTTCTTTCATCAGTGTCTTATAATTTTCTGCATACAGGTCTTTTGTCTCCTTAGGTAGGTTTATTCCTAAGTATTTTATTCTTTTTGTTGCAATGGTAAATGGGAGTGTTTTCTTAATTTCACTTTCAGATTTTTCATCATTAGCGTATAGGAATGCAAGAGATTTCTGTGCATTAATTTTTTATCCTGCTACTTTACCAAATTCATTGATTAGCTCTAGTAGTTTTCTGGTGGCATCTTTAGGATTCTCTATGTATAATATCATGTCATCTGCAAACAGTGACAGTTTTACTTCTTCTTTTCCTATTTGTATTCCTTTTATTTCTTTTTCTTCTCTGATTGCCATGGCTAGGACTTCCAAAACTATGTTGAATAATAGTGGTGAGAGTGGATATCCTTGTCTTGTTTCTGATCTTAGAGGAAATGCTTTCTGTTTTTCACCATTGAGAATGATGTTTACTGTGGGTTTGTCATATATGGCCTTTATTATGTTGAGGTAGGTTCCCTCTATGCCCACTTTCTGGAGAGTTTTTATCATAAATTGGTGTTGAATTTTGTCAAAAGCTTTTTCCTCATCTATTGAAATGATCATATGGTTTTTATTCTTCAGTTTGTTAATATGGTGTATCACATTGATTGATTTATGTATATTGAAGAATCCTGCATCCCTGGCATAAATCCCACTTGATCATGGTGTATGATCCTTTTAATGTGTTGTTGGATTCTGTTTGCTAGTATTTTCTTGAGGATTTTTGCATCTATATTCATTAGTGATATTGGTCTGTAATTTTCTTTTTTTGTAGTATCTTTGTCTGGTTTTGGTGTCAGGGTGATGGTGGCCTCATAGAATGAGTTTGGGAGTGTTCCTTCCTCTGCAATTTTTTGGAAGAGTTTGAGAAATATGGGTGTTAGCTCTTCTCTAAATGTTTGATAGACTTCACCTGTGAAGCCATCTGGTCCTGGACTTTTGTTTGTTGGAAGATTTTTAATCACAGTTTCAACTTCATTACTTGTGATTGGTCTGTTCATGTTTTCTATTTCTTCCTGGTTCAGTCTTGGAAGGTTATACCTTTCTAAGAATTTGTCCATTTCTCCCAGGTTGTCCATTTTATTGGCATAGAGTTGCTTGTAGTAGTCTCTTAGGATCAAAGCACTTTCATTTTAATTTATTATATTAAAGATGATTCCTGCATTTTAAGGATGAGGAAACTGAGGCCCAGAGACATTAACTTGCTCATGGGCACACAGGTGGAGGAACCAGAGTTTGAGTCCAAATCCTCCTCTTCTCTTTCCAAAGAATGGAGCACGTTGGAAAATGGTGGGGGTGGGATGAATTTTTTGGATATAGGGAAGGTTGGAAATGTTCAGAGCAGGACAAGCTCACAGGTTCACCAAAGGTGGGAAACCAGGAGGCAGTAAAAGACGGCAGGAGGCCACAAAGAATGCTCCATCGTTTCTGTGGTTGGGCGTCTCTCATCCAGCCCCTCTCAGGGAAGCAAGCGTGGTGACTGAAAGGTATTAACGCCGGAGGCCCTACCCAGTAAAGACAAGAAGGAAGGGAGAAGGCGTTTTGTCCCTGTGTGACTGCCGCCACACAACCTACTGAGTTTCATTTGATTTTTCTAAAATACATTCTCTACCACACCCAGCACCCAAATCTTGGTTTCGAAAAACCATTCTCCACTACAAGGAACAAGCACTCCTTGGAGAAACGGTTGATTCCAGGTCTAGGGCAAGAAAATACCAGGTGAGGTTGGAATGTCTTGTGGGGCCGGAAAATGAGGAAGTTTTAACGTTTTTTATTTTATGGAAAATACCTCAGTCAATTTAAAAAAAAACAAACCCACAGGAGCCACTGTGAAAGGGTTATTACTGGAAAAACTGGGGACGATTTGGGCATCAACGTAAATAATAACTGTAAAAGATTATAACATATCCTATTCAAAGAATCTATTAGCCCATACTGATACTTATAAATATAAATACAAACGTGTAGACAAATAGATAAGTAATTACGGAATAGGAACTAGTATGGGGAAGGAAAGCTCATCTTCATATCAGGTAAGTGTAGAAGAAATGATAGGTAAGAAGATCACTATTTTGAAACTACTATAATAAAGGATTTGGGCAAAAATATCCCCAATGGATGCTAAAATCATCGGGTGATAATTTGTTGGGCAGCCCGATATTTACACAGTCTCAAGTCTTTCCCCATAAATTATTTATTAATTACAAAGGGAAAAGGGTCCTTTGACAGTTGAGAGATCTGGAAACACAACCTTAACCAAATGACCAAAGTTAACATCACCAATAATGAGACGGCCGACATCAGGCGCCTCCTGGTATGATGTAGTGCAAAGGACACACTGTTTCTGTAGTATTTCTGCCCTAAAGTCATCAGCTGGGTCTAATAATGAGAGGACAGTCAGACAAGTCCATATTGAGGGACATGCTACAAAACATCTGGCCCCATAAACTTAAAAAGTGTTAATACCATGAAAAACAAGAATAAGGAACACTTCTGGATTAAAGGGAATTAAAGTGAATGAAAAGTACATAATATGTGTGATCTTGAATTGGATACTGGATTGGGGGGATAAAAACATACTTTAAAGATATTATTGGAATAATTGCAGTTTGATTAAAGAATGTGCATTACTGTATTATATTAGTGTTAAATTTCCTGAATTTGATAATTGTATTGTGATTATATAAAAGAATATCCTTGTACTTATAAGTTACATGCTGAAGTATTTAGGGATGAAGAGTTATGATATCTGCAACTTACTCTCATATGGTTCAGAAGCAAAAAGGGAAATACCAGTGAGACTGGATTGTATGTGTGTGTATGTATATATGTGTGTGTGCATACGAATATAGAAAGAGAAAGAGTGGTAAAATGTTAACAGTAGGTGAATTGCATTGAAAGGTATACAAGCATTTGTTGTAATATCTTTGCAACTTTCCTATAGATTTGATTTTTTTTTCTCTTCCTTTTTTTTTTTAGATTCGAATTTTTTAAATAAAAAGTAAAAAGAAGGAAGGGGAGAAAGTATAGGTAGTTATAGAAATAGCCAAACAGCATTCAAGGTGAGCTGTGAAGGATCAGGGAAAATACTTTTATTCTGAAACTCGGCTACTGTTTCTAAAAGCATGGAAGTTACTGAATTATTTGCCTGTATTGCTGCAGAGGTGGGAAAATACTGTGTGCCCAGGAAGCACAGGTGCATGTCAGTAGTTACTGGGTGAAGCTCTTCCCCTCCCCCAAGTTATTTTTTTAATTGAAAATGAAAATTAAAAGGAAGGAAAAGGGGGAAAAAAATGAAAATAAAAATAGTAAGCATTATTCTATAGACTTGGCAGATTTGCTCAGACTGCACAATTATTTAGCAGGGCTTATAATTCAAGCATATGTTACTATAGTAAAATATACTATATTTAATATACTATATTAAAATAGCTACCCATAGAATGTATCTATTTTTTTTAAAATTTTATTTATTTATTTATTTATTTATTTTTGGCTGTGGTGGGTCTTCGTTTCTTTGTGAGGGCTTTCTCTAGTTGCAGCGAGTGGGGGCCACTCTTCATCGCGGTGCACGGGCCTCTCACTGTCGCGGCCTCTCTTGTTGCGGAGCACAGGCTCCAGACGCGCAGGCTCAGTAGTTATGGCTCACGGGCCTAGTTGCTCTGCGGCATGTGGGATCTTCCCAGACCAGGGCTGGAACCTGTGTCCCCTGCATTGGCAGGCAGATTCTCAACCACTGCGCCACCAGGAAAGCCCAGAATGTATCTACTTTTAATTATTGGTTATATAAATAAAACCCCATGGGAATTTTTGTTCTGGGATGTTGATGTGCACCCTATGACTTTAAAAACATTTTAGAAGTGGAAACTTTAAAAATATATAATTCATTGTAACAGTCTTTATCATAATGAGACAATATACAAAAATGTGAAACACATCCTGTGATGTTATTCTCCTACTTAAAGACCCAGTAAGCCAACAGAAGCCCATGCTCCTTACCTAGGCACTTATGCCCTCACAACTGGCCGCAACCCACTTTCCAGAATCATCTCCTTCCCCAGACCCAGACACTCCACAGATCAGCCAGGCGGGCACTCCTGACTCTTTCCTGAACAGGCCCTGCCTTTCCGGCCAGACTCTTCGCTCACATTCTTCCCCGATTGGAAATCTCCTCCCCTCTCTCTAGCAGGTACCTTCCTTCTTCAAGGCCCAGCCCAACCTCAGCCCCATCCCACTGCCATCCCTGCCAAGGAGAGGTGGCCCTGCCCCCTTCCTGCTGTAAATGTCCCTGGTATAGCACCTGCCGCACTATATTTTAACAATGTATCATGCTAGGGGTATCTTTCCTTTTTTCCAGAATTCCCTCTGAGAGTCCACAGCTGGAAACTTCTCACATTTTTAGAGCAACTCCACCTGTGGGCCCACCTCACCCCTGTAAGAACTTTCTGAAAGGCAAAACGTCATTTCTGCAGCACCAGCACCCCATTTCTCCCTCCTGAACCCCATCACTCCATCCCCAGTCTCTGCAAGATGCATTGGGGTGGGGTTGATGATGAACTTTGGGAGGGTGCCCTTTATGTAAAGTGAGATCATTTTTTGCCATCTCCTCCCATTGCGAGGGGTCACTAGATGGGTCACACGCCTTAAAGCCAACAGCGGGAGAACCACAAGACAATCTCTTGTAGAGCCGCAAAGCTTGCTGGCCTGACCAGAGCTGGGAGGAAGGAGAGGGGAGGCTTGGGCCTTAGGATGAGAATGGTCAAGGCCACCTCCTTTTGTCATAGTCCTTGAAAAGTACAGCTGGGCTGAGGGCTCCAGAGCTGGGGACCTCAAAAGTAAAGAGACTGGTATAGCATGGGGGGAGTGGGGTGCTGCCCATTGGGGATGGAATAACGCAGCTGAAAAGATGGGGTCAGATCCCTCATGGGCCAGCCAACGTCAAGGGAAATGCTCGAGTCCTGCCCCTCTGGGGCCTGATGGGGCCTCGACCCATCCATTCAGAACCTTCTGACAATGAGATAGCTCAGGGGCGACGGTCCCCGGGTCACCCTGGAGATCAGCAACTAGAGCAACGAGGAGGACCTGCCACAGTCAGTCGTGGGACAAGACCACTTCCCTCTCACATCTCCAAGCCCAGAAGAGCAGAAGAGGAAGTGTAGAGAGGCCAGGAACGGGCACACCCCCGGGAATCAACCGCAGGCACTGTGGAGCTGGGGGAGGGTGACCGGAGCCTATGAGAGAGAAATGTGAGTTTACTGCAAAATTGCACATTTGTAGATGTTTATATGGAATATTTTAAAAACAATTTAAAGCCCATGCATTTCCAGTTTTAAGGTAGCCTGCATATATTTTGATTGGCTTTATTGTGTGAAACACATCACTGCAAGGCACAAATTCTTTTTTTTTTTTTTGAAGGGCTCCTCTCCTCCAGAAGGTATCTAAACTTATTTTAATTTTTAAAAATTTATTTTATTCAAGTATAGTTGATTTACAATGTTGTGTTAATTTCTGCTGTATAGCAAAGTGATTCATATATATATATATATATATATATATATATATATATATATATATATATATATATATATATAGTCTTTTTCACATTCTTTTCCATTATGGTTTATCACAGGATATTGAATATAGTTCCCTGTGCTATACAGTAGGACCTTGTTGTTTATCCATTCTATATATAATAGTTTGCATCTGCTAATCCCAAACTCCCACTCCATCCCTCCACCCCACTTGGCAACCACAAGTCTGTTCTCTGTGTCTGTGAGTCTGTTTCTGTTTTGTAGATAAGTTCATTTGTGTCATAGTTTAGATTCCATGTATAAGTGATATCATATAATATTTGTCTTTCTCTTTCTGACTTCACTTAGTATGATAATCTCTAGGTCCATCCATGTTGCTGCAAATGGCATTATTTTATTCTTTCTTATGGCTGAGTAGTATTCCATTGTATATATGTACCACATCTTCTTTATCCATTCAACTGTTAATGGACATTTAGCTTGTTACCACATCTTGGCTATTGTGAATAGTGCTGCTATGAACATGGGGGTGCATGTATTTTTTGAATTATAGATTTGTCCAGATATATGCACAGGAGTGGGATTGCTGGATCATATGGCAACTCTATTTTTAGTTTTTTAAGGAACCTCCACATTGTTCTCCATAATGACTGCACCAATTTACATTCCCATTTACCAACAGTGTAGGAGGGTTACCTTTTCTCCATACCCTCTCCAGCATTTGTTATTTGTAGACTTTTTAATGATGGCCATTCTGACCAGTGTGAGGTGGTACCTCACTGCAGTTTTTTTTTTAATTTTAGGTATTTTAGGTATCTATTCTTTTTTAAAAAATTTATTTATTTATTATTTTTGGCTGCGTTGGGTCTTCGTTGCTGCACACAGGCTTTCTCTAGTTGTGGCAAGCGGGGGCTACTCTTCATTGTGGTGCGCAGGCTTCTCATTGCGGTGGCTTCTTGTTGCAGAGCATGGGCTCTAGGCGTGTGGGCTTCTGTAGTTGTGGTGTGAGGGCTCAGTAGTTGTGGCATGCGAGCTTCAGTAGTTGTGGCTTGTGGGCTCTAGAGCGCAGGCTCAGTAGTTGTGGCACACGGGCTTAGTTGCTCTGTGACATGTGGTATCTTCCCGGACCAGGGCTCAAGCCCATGTTCCCTGCATTAGCAGGTGGATTCTTAACCACTGCACCACCAGGGAAGCCCCCTCATTGTAGTTTTGATTTGCGTTTTGATTTGCATTTCTGTAATAATTAATGCACAAATTCTTTACCTGTAAGGTGCCCATGCATTTTTATGGGAACTTCTCTTTTATGATTGGTCATGAAACAGCTATATGCTGAACTGCAGTTGTATTAAAGTGGTTATAGTTATTTCAAAGTTGTGTTTATTTTATACAGTGGATTTTCTCCTGATGTCATAATACTCACTTTAGATTGTCTGAATTTCCCCTCTTCGTGTGTCTGTGTTGTCACATGTTATTTAAACAATATGTAAGATGCTCACAACTTTTCTGTAAGTTTGAATTATGTAAAAATCAAACATTACCCCCAAAAAGTCATTATAAAGGCCGTGGTAACTATCATTAATGTTTGGAAATGGCTGATCATACATGGGTCCCTTTTATTAATGCATTTGAAATTATTTAGCAATCAGATCACCTTTTCAGAAACTTAAATGGAAATGGAAAAGACACTTTGTTAATGGAAATAGTAGCTGGTTCTATTTTTAATAGCTTTATTGAGATATAATTCACATACAATACAATTTACCCATTTAAAGTGTGTAACTTAAGGCTTTCCATATATTAACTTTTAAAATTGTGGTAAAATATATGTAACATAAAATTTGCCATTTTAACCATTTTAAGTGTACAATTCAGTGGCATTGATTACATTCACAATCCCTGACATCACTCTATTTTTCTTATTAGAAAAAAGTTGATTTTTCAAGTTAAGTGCTTTTAATTCTCAGCAGAGGGAATGGAATGTTTGTGTTTTGATAGATGTAGAGTTTATGTGAAAGATGAGGACCAAAAGGATGAGGAGAGGCCTGAAAGCAAATTTATAAGCATTCAGATCTCTTGCTCACCAGCCCTATGCCTTGTGACATTTTTAGAAAATCAATTATTTATAGTTTCTACTTAATATGAAAATATGTACTTTTAAAATGTTTCATCCCTCCAGAGAAAACGAAAGGAGAATAATCCCTCTTTTGCTATAAGAAAAGTCAGCTGTGTGAGCAGGTGTGTCCACGTAGTAACATGCTGATACAGTATAAATGGATTAATTTTTATCTCTCAGGGAAAAAAAAAAAGATCAGTCCACCACACTGCATACACATACACATTCAGAAGTAAAATACAAATGTAGTTGCATTTTTATACAGGTCCTTAATATCTTAACCCAAAGAGACAGCTGAGCAGTGGGAATCTGAGTTACTGTGGCAGACCTGAAGGAGGACAGTGGTTAACAAGGAGACCTGAAGCACAGATAACTTCAGACCTGAACCCAGATGCAACTGGGCCTGGGACCCTTCTCTGGAGTTTACCAGCTCTGCAATCCAGGGCAAGTCATTTGTCTCCTTAGGCCTCAATTTACTCTTACCTATAACACGGAGTGTGTCAGTGAGGATACTTCAGCTTCAAAGAACAGAAAACCCAACTGGAAGCAGCTGAAACAATGAGTCTCATTATAACATAATGAGAAGGGGGAGGGAAGACGGTCAGGCTTGGCTTTATTGGCTCAATGCTGTTGTCAAGGTCCCAGGTTCCTTCCATCTTTGTGCTCTGCCTGTCTCTGCTCCACCTCCAGACCTTGTACTCAGACACAGCACAGTCCAGCAGCAAAAGAGCAGGACAGCAGCTCTACAAAGAGCAAGGGAGAGCATACCTCAAAGTCCCTCAACAGCACCGCTCCTGCATTGCATCAGTTAGAATCATGCCAAGGGCCTAAAGTGGCGATTAGCAAAGACAGAGGCCCACCATGGTGGGCTTGGACCAACCATGATTCACTCCCGGAGCTGGGAATGGGGCCGCCTTCTCTGAGTCTCGGGAAAGGCGGAGAGGAGCAGAGCAGCGCTGCAATCATTACCAGCAAGAAGAGGCGGATGGGGAACTACTGGAGTAACTGGTGAGTGGGCATCCAAATGTGTCTGCTGCCTGGGGTTAAAAATAACACCTCTCGGGACTTCCTTGGTGGCGCAGTGGTTAAGAATCTGCCTGCCAATGCAGGGGACACGGGTTCGATTCCCTGGTCTGGGAAGATCCCACATGCCGCGGAGCAACTAAGCCCGTGTGCCACAACTACTGAAGGCCGCGTGCCTAGAGCCTGTGCTCCACAACAAGAGAAGCCACCCCGATGAGAAGACCGCACACCACAATGAAGAGTAGCCCCCACTCCATGCAACTAGAGAAAGCCTGCGCGCAGCAGCGAAGACCCAATGCAACCAAAAATAAATAAATAATTAAAAAAAAAAAACAAAACACCTCCCCTAAAGTCTCGAGGCAAAGATTAAATAATATATGTGTAAACCATTTGTCAACATTAAAACATTGGACATATGTTAATTACTGAAAAGACAAAGCATTAAGCACACGAGAGGGTGTAATTTTTGCTTATCTGTTTTCATGCACTAAATCAGATTATGAGCTGAGAAGCAGAACTTTCCTTTCTCCCTTCCCCCTCTTCCCTTCTTCCTTCTTTCCTTCCTCTCTCCTTCCTTCCGTCTCTCGCTTCCTTCCCACCTTCCACAAACAGTGCCGGGAACTATGCTAACTAATTGAAATAAAGCGCGCATCTCCTAGTTGCTCCCAGTCTGCTGCGGAGCACTTAGAATTTGTCTTACAACACAAGCACTGTAAGGTGGGAAAGAAAAAACACCAGAGGGCACAGCGCCCAACTGTGCCTGAGCAGGAACAAGTGAGTAAGGTTGCCAGATAAAATACAGAGTACTTAAATTTGAATTTTTTACTTTAAAATACTTCAAACTTATTTCAAATTTAAATTTGAATATAGCATGGGGCATATACTAAAATGATTGCTCAATGATCTAAAATTCAAATTTAACTGGGCATCCTGAATTGTTGTTGTCATTAAATGTCAACTCTATGAGTAAAGAGATGTTAGAAGAATTGAACTGTATCAAACTAACTTGCTTGGACCAGTCTGGAAAGCCGCAGGGATTTGGGGGAGGGTGGAGTGGGGGGGTATTGAATTGGGTTAACTTAAATAGAAAGGAGTGGAATTTTTTTTTTGATTTTTAAAAATTTTATTGAAGTATAATTGATTTACAATGTTGTGTTAATTTCTGCTGTACAGTAAAGTGATTCAGTTATACATATATATTTTCCATTATGGTTTATCACAGGATATTGAATATAGTTCCCTGTGCTATACAGTAGGACCTTGTTGTTTATCCATCCTATACATAATAGTTTGCATCTGCTAATCCCAAACTCCCAATCCTTCCCTCCCCCTCCCTCTCCCCCCACCCCGACGCCCCCTGCCCCTTGGCAAGTCTGTTCTCTATCAGAAAGGAATGGAGTTTAATTGGTTGGGGGGAATAAAATACAGTGGGGTTGGCTGAGTTAAGAGTTGGGTTATAGACCCAACTCCTGCTCCTAATGAACATTTATTGAGTACCTAAAGCGTGCCAGGCACTGGGTGAAGCACTGGGCATGCATTATCTCCTTGCACCCCCTCAGAGCAAGGGCTAAGGTGAGGCAAGCGAGGTGCCCAGGATGCAAAACTTAAGGAGACACTCGTGTTCAGGGTCATGGAAGTGTGTCCTCTTCCCAGCCCTGCATCCCTTCAACAACCCATAGCCCCATTTCACAGATAAGGAAACTGAGGCTTAGGACAGCTTAGCAATATGTTCTGATTTGCTAAATTAGTTAGCAGTGGAGCCGGGATGCAAGGCCAGAAGATCTGTGCCCATAACCTTCCTTCACGTACTGCCTCTCTGACAGCAAGTGGTAGAGACAAGAAATTCACCAGCCTCCTTCCAGACCACATGTCATACACACGACTTGATTTGTGTGGAATGGCATTCACACAACATTTTAAATTCAGGGTGAGCGAAACCTCTAGGACAGAGTGGATAGAACTCACCTGTGGAGGTAGGGTAGGGGGATCTATTCAAATCCTTGACCTTAATGTGGCAGTTTGCAACTATTCATGGCTATTCATGAGAATGCCTGGAATACTTAAAAAATCCTAGCCCACCACAGATCTCTAGGGGTGGGGCCCAGCATCGATATTTTTAAACTTCCCCAACTTGAAACCTTCAAGGTTAAAAATCACACACACCCTTATATTCTTGAACGCCTAAGTGATGAATTAAAGGACATACGCTCCAAATACAAAGAGATGGTTTCTGCCTTCCCACCATGCCCCACCCCCCACTCCTCCAAAGACCTGAGAGTTTTCAGGGGACAAATCAGGCCAAGAGATGTTGGGTGAAGGAAGCCTGGTGACGTGCTGAAGACTGGCAACCTGCAGCCTTCCTGCTGTCCTGTAAACAACAGGGGCAAGAAGATAGCAAGATGGGTGTTTGGATCCCAAACATGCTTGTTTTAGTGTAGGCAAGACTGTGACATTTTTTAGTCCTGAATTGTGGGGTGGTACCAAAGAGAAGGGTAGAGATATGACTAGCTCTGTTAGCTTGCACCTCTGAGGATACCCTTTGCTAGGGGTTCTCTCGCTTGCTTTCTTATCCTTGAAGCTGCCTTGTTTATACACCCAGGACCAGAGGGAAGATCTGAAGTTGCAGAGGATCCTCTGTCATGCCATGATAAGCAGGAGGGCACAGAAACCAGATGCAGAGAGGAGCCGTTTCCCTTGGGCCAGGCTCAGCCGGGGACAATCCAAGTGGCCTTAACAGATCGCTTAAACTGCCTGAGCCTCAGTTTTGTCATCTACCAACAGAGGACAATCATTCCTGCTCTGCCTCCCTCCTAGGCTTGGTCTAGGCAGATTAAAGGAGATACTAGATGCAAGCCCTGCTTAGACAATGTTGACACTCGATGCAACTTGTAACTTTTATGGTTTAAATGAGAATTTCATATGTCAACTCTGGACCCTCATGGAAAGCTGTAAATATTTTTGTGAAGACCTGAAAGGCCTTTTAAAAATCTTTGATAATATTTCAGACTCTGTCAGCATTTTTGTTACGAAACCCATATTCATTTATTTTATCTCTATCTACCTTAGATATTCAAAGTTTGCTACTTGAGGAAGTTTCTAGAAATCATTCTAGTTTAACATTTCCAGTGACTTTGTACCACTATGAAGGTATTTTCAAGGACCAGAAACAACAGCATGGGAGATTTAGAAATGTAGAATCTCAAGCTCCACCCCAGACCTACGACTCAAAGACTCAGAATCTACATTTTACAAGATCCCCAAGTGATCTGATGTGAAAGCCTTCTCCTAGTCACTAACGTGTAGGGTTTGAGAAAATCAGTGGGAAAGAAATAAGTCCTATGCCTGTTACAGTTTGAGAAGCACCCACTCAGAAAAGCTCCCAGACCCTTGTGTTAAGAGGTCTTCTTGAATCTCCTGGGGGGTACCAGTGCCCCCCAGTATTTCAAGAGTGACTCCTGATATTAGAGATGAGAGGGGGAAACCAGGGGCAACTAAAGGGTTGAGTGTGAGGCATTGTGTGTGCAATTACCTGCAACACAGGCTATTATCCCATTTTACAGATGAAGAAACCGAGGTTAATTAAGGATGAGTAACTTGACTAAGGTCTTGCATCTAGTTAGTGGAGTCCCTGGGAGTCTAATTAGTATCTGAGTAGCTAATTTATGTCATGACCTATTCCACCACTCTACTCTACCTTTCAGAGTAGAAGACCTGCTTCTAAATACTCCTTTAGGCTCAGTCATGTAGCTTAAATGTAGGTCTTTATATCACAATACTGTTTTCATTGTGGCTTTCCTCCAATATCTAATTCCAGTACATTTTCATTGCTCAGTAAAGAAACCCATATCCATTAGCAGTCACTTCCCATTCTCCTCACCCGAAAGCCTCTTGAAACCATTAATCTACTGTCTGTCTCTGAGGATTTACCTATTCTGGACATCTCATGTAAATGGAATCATATAACATGTGGTCTTTGGTGGCTGGCTTCTCTCACAGCATATATTTTAAAGGTTCATCCATGTTTAGCATTTAACAGTACTTCATTCCTTTTTATTACCATGTAACATGCCACTGTATGGATATAGCACATTTAAAAAAATTTTATTGAGGTATAGTTGCTGTACAATATTATATAAGTTACAGTTGTACAATATAGTGATTCACAATTTTTTTTTTTTTGGCTGCGCTGCACGGCATGTGGGATCTTAGTTCCCTGACCAGGGATTGAACCCATGCCCCCTGCAGTGGAAGTGCAGATTCTTAACCTCTGGACCGCCAGGGAAGTCCCCACAATTTTTAAAGGTTATATTCCATGTATAGTTATTATGAAAGGTTGGCTATGTTCCCCATGTTGTATGATATATCCTTGTAGCTGATTTTATCCTAATAGTTTGCACCTCTTACTCCCCTACCCCTATCTTGCCCCTCCTCACTGGTAACCACTGGTTTGTTCTCAATATCTGTAGCACATTTTGTTTATCCACTCACCAGTTGATGGACATTTAGGTTGTTTCTACTTTTTGGTTATTATGGATAATGCTACTATAAACATTGGTATACAAGTTTTGTGTGGACACAGGCTTTCAGTTCTCTTGGGTTCATGCCTAGGAGTGGAATTTGCTGGGTAATGCTATGTGTAACTTTTTGAGGAACTGCCTGACTGTTTTCAAAGAATATTTTCACCATTTTGATACAGTATGAGATTTAAAAGAGATCAGAATTTAGTCGAAGAAACCCAGGGAGCCGTGAAACTAAACAGACAAGAGTAGAAGTCATTCTGTGAACTTTAACCCAAACTACATCTGACTGTGTAGTTACTGAAGAGTAGACAGAAAACAAATTTGAACAGAACCTGGGAAAGACAGTTGTCTAGGAGCCTGTGACTGTTGATGACAGAGGCCTGGGCCCAAGTCCCTCCTTGCCGCTAATTCACTGTGTGACCTTGGGCGAGAGCCTTCTTTCTGGCCTGTTTTCTCAACTATAAAATGAGAATTTGCATCTGAATGTGCTCTAGCTGCCCACAGTTCCATGTCAGTCCTTGCGTGTGCTCAGGGAGGTCCTGTGCCTTTTCTGGGGCCCCAAAAACCTCGGGGAATTGCTGGAATTACAGGTGCACCCGAGGACCTTTCGGGAATGATGACAAGTGAGAGGCTTTCCCAGTCATGTGCTCAGTGACGGGCAGTCCTGACACCACAGGGACAGAGGTTGCTCAGCCACTGTAAACTGAATCACGTGGGCGCCCAGTTCCTGGATACTGTGCAAGTGAGAATGGAGTTCACCTGCTTAGAAAGAATAAGACGGTAGCAATGGCAACCACCGCACCAAACTCCACTTTTAAGCTTTGCTTTTGAAAAATAACATTTATTACGTATTTATTATAAAAGTAATATGTGCTCATTATAGAAAAAGTTAGAACATAGAAAAAAGTAATGATGAAAATAAAAATCAAGTATAATACTACCATCCAAAAATAACCACAGTTTACAGTTTGATGTTGGTTCTTCTCTTCTTATCTTCATATTTGTAGTTACTAAATTGGTATTATACTCTATACACGTTTTGTTCCCACTTATGCCGTGTCATTAACGAGTCTTCAGAACCTTGATATTAATAATTACAGACTATTCCATTATGTAGATATACTATTGTTTATTTAACTACTCGTTTATTACTAGATATTTATAGAGGGAGGGGTTCCCTAAGGTTTGTCCCTAAAAATAAATGACGGTCATGTTTGTTTTGGGAATCCCAGACCCCCTGGCATTCAAAGCCCTTCACAATTTACCTCCACCCTGTCTTTCCATCCTCAGCTGCCTAAGTCTCCAATGCAAGGCAGATGTTTAGCCTGTGAGCACGGATGGAGCTGTCCTATTTGTAGAACTACTAAAATACTTCAGCAGAGGGTTAAATTGCTAGGAAGCCATCTCTGACTGCTGTCCTGAGCACCCCACCACCACCTCAGCGTCCCACCTCCACCCCAGTCCCTCCGTAGGGACCTCCCCTCAAACCCAACAACTGAGACTACTTGGCCAGTAATCATTAGGACTGGTTAGTGCCTGGTCTTTACCAGTGTTAACTCTGGACTTTCACACCTTCTCCAGGTGGCCCTTTGTTTACACTGCTTCCTCCACCTAGAAAACAGTTCTCATTCCTTGAAATCTTGCCAATCCTTCAAAACCTAATTCAAGTCCCACCTTCTCCATGAAAATTTATCCAGCAACTCCTGCTCAGTGTGATCTCTTGGTCCTATGAATTCTTCCAGTCTTGCTTTGTTATGTTATAATTATTTCTACCTTCAGAATACTATTGACACAGCATTTGCCGTGGAATTCCTTTTTTGGTTGTTTTTTTTGTTTTGTTTTGTTTTTTTGAATTTTATTTTATTTTTTTATACAGCAGGTTCTTATTAGTCATGAATTTTACACACATCAGTATATACATGTCAATCCCAATCGCCGAATTCATCACACCGCCCCCCCCACTGCCGCTTTCCCCCCTTGGTGTCCATACGTTTGTTCTCTACATCTGTGTCTCAATTTCTGCCCTGCAAACCGGTTCATCTGTACCATTTTTCTAGATTCCACATATATGCGTTAATATATGATATTTGTTTTTCTCTTTCTGACTTACTTCACTCTGTATGACAGTCTCTAGATCCATCCACGTCTCTACAAATGACCCAATTTTGTTCCATTTTATGGCTGAGTAATATTCCATTGTATATATGTGCAATATCTTCTTTATCCATTTGTCTGTCGATGGGCATTTAGGTTGCTTCCATGACCTGACTATTGTAAATAGTGCTGCAGTGAAAACTGGGGTGCATGTGTCTTTTTGAATTATGGTTTTCTCTGGGTGTATGCCAGTAGTGGGATTGCTGGATCATATGGTAATTCTATTTTTAGTTTTTTAAGGAACCTCTGTACTGTTCTCCATAGTGGCTGTATCAATTTACATTCTCACCAACAGTGCAAGAGGGTTCCCTTTTCTCCACACCCTCTCCAGCATTTGTTGTTTGTAGATTTTCTGATGATGCCCATTCTTACTGGTGTGAGGTGATACCTCATTGTAGTTTTGATTTGCATTTCTCTAATAATTAGTGATGTTGAGCAGCTTTTCATGTGCTTCTTGGCCATCTGTATGTCTTCTTTGGAGAAATGTCTATTTAGGTCTTCTGCCCATTTTTGGACTGGGTTGTTTGTTTTTTTAATATTGAGCTGCATGAGCTGTTTATATATTTTGGAGATTAATCCTTTGTCCGTTGATTTGTTTCCAAATATTTTCTCCCATTCTGAGGGTTGTCTTTTCATCTTGTTTATGGTTTCCTTTGCTGTGCAAAAGCTTTGAAGTTTCATTACATCCCATTTGTTTATTTTTGTTTTTATTTCCATTACTCTAGGAGGTGGATCAAAAAAGATATTGCTGTGATTTATGTCAAAGAGTGTCCTTCCTGTGTTTTCCTCTAAGAGTTCTATAGTGTCCGGTCTTACATTTGGGTCTCTAATCCATTTTGAGTTTATTTTTGTGTATGGTGTTAGGGAGTGTTCTAATTTCATTCTTTTACATGTAGCTGTCCAGTTTTCCCAGCACCACTTATTGAAGAGACTGTCTTTTCTCCATTGTATATCCTTGCCTCCTTTGTCATAGATTAGTTGACCATAGGTGCGTGGGTTTATCTCTGGGCCTTCTATCTTGTTCCATTGATCTATGTTTCTGTTTTTGTGCCAGTACCATATTGTCTTGATTACTGTACCTTTGTAGTATAGTCTGAAGTCAGGGAGTCTGATTCCTCCAGCTCTGTTTTTTTCCCTCAAGACTGCTTTGGCTATTCGGGGTCCTTTGTGTCTCCATACAAATTTTAAGATTTTTTGTTCTAGTTCCATAAAAAATGCCATTGGTAATTGGATATGGATTGCATTGAGTCCGTAGATTGCTTTGGGTAGTATAGTCATTTTCACAATATTGATTCTTCCACTCCAAGAACATGGTATATCTCTCCATCTGTTGGTATCATCTTTAATTTCTTTCATCAGTGTCTTATAGTTTTCCACATACAGGTCTTTTGACTCCCTAGGTAGGTTTATTCCTAGGTATTTTATTCTTTTTGTTGCAGTGGTAAATGGGAGTGTTTCCTTAATTTCTCTTTCAGAGTTTTCATCATTAATATATAGGAATGCAAAAGATTTCTGTGCATTAATTTTGTATCCTGCTACTTTACCAAATTCATTGATTAGCTCTAGTAGTTTTCTGGTGGCATCTTTAGGATTCTCTATGTATAGTATCATGTCATCTGCAAACAGCGACAGTTTTACTTCTTCTTTTCCAATTTGTATTCCTTTTATTTCTTTTTCTTCTCTGATTGCCATGGCTAGGACTTCCAAAACTATGTTGAATAATAGTGGTGAGAGTGGACATCCTTGTCTTGTTTCTGATCTTAGAGGAAATGCTTTCAGTTTTTCACCATTGAGAATGATGTTTGCTGTGGGTTTGTCATATATGGCCTTTATTATGTTGAGGTAGGTTCCCTCTATGCCCACTTTCTGGAGAGTTTTTATCATAAATGGGTGTTGAATTTTGTCAAAAGCTTTTTCTACATCTATTGAGATGATCATATGGTTTTTATTCTTCAGTTTGTTAATATGGTGTATCACATTGATTGATTTACGTATATTGAGGAATCCTTGCATCCCTGGGATAAATCCCACTTGATCATGGTGTATGATCCTTTTAATATGTTGTTGGATTCTGTTTGCTAGTATTTTGTTGAGGATTTTTGCATCTATATTCATCAGTGATATTGGTCTGGAATATTCTTTTTTTGTAGTATGTTTGTCTGGTTTTGGTGTCAGGGTGATGGTGGCCTCATAGAATGAGTTTGGGAGTGTTCCTTTCTCTGCAAGTTTTTGGAAGAGTTTGAGAAGGATGGGTGTTAGCTCTTCTCTAAATCTTTGATAGAATTCACCTGTGAAGCCATCTGGTCCTGGACTTTTGTTTGTTGGAAGATTTTTAATCACAGTTTCAACTTCATTACTTGTGATTGGTCTGTTCATATTTTCTATTTCTTCCTGGTTCAGTCTTGGAAGGTTATACCTTTCTAAGAATTTGTCCATTTCTTCCAGGTTGTCCATTTTATTGGCAAAGAGTTGCTTGTAGTAGTCTGTTAGGATGCTTTGTATTTCTGTGGTATCTGTTGTAACTTTTCCTTTTTCATTTCTAATTTTATTGATTTGAGCCCTCTCCCTCTTTTTCTTGATGAGTCTGGCTAATGGTCTATCAATTTTATCTTCTCAAAGAACCAGCTTTTAGTTTTATTGGTCTTTGCTATTGTTTTCTTTGTTTCTATTTCATGTATTTCTGCTCTGAGCTTTATGATTTCTTTCCTTCTGCTAACTTTGGGGTGTTTTTTTTTTTGTTTTTTAAAAAATTTTATTTTTTTATTTTTTTATTTTTGGCTGTGTTGGGTCTTCGTTTCTGTACGAGGGCTTTCTCTAGTTGCGGCGAGCAGGGGCCACTCTTCATCGCGGTGCGCGGGCCTCTCACTGTCGTGGCCTCTCTTATTGCGGAGCACAAGCTCCAGACGCGCAGGCTCAGTAGTTGTGGCTCACAGGCCTAGTTGCTCCGCGGCATGTGGGATCTTCCCAGACCAGGGCTGGAACCTGTGTCCCCTGCATTGGCAGGCAGATTCTCAACCACTGCGCCACCAGGGAAGCCCTGACTTTGGGTTTTGTTTTTTCTTCTTTCTCTAGTTCCTTTAGGTATAAGATTAGATTGTTTATTTGGGATTTTTGTTTCTTGAGGTAGGCTTGTATAACTGTAAACGTCCCTCTTAGAACTGCTTTTGCTGCATCCCATAGGTTTTGGATTGTCGTGTTTTCATTGTCATTCTTCTCTAGGTATTTTTTTATTTCCTCTTTGATTTCTTGAGTGATCTCTTGGTTATTTAGTAACGTATTGTTTAGCCTCCATGTGTTTGTGTTTTTTACGGTTTTTTCCCTGTAATTGATTTCTAATCTCATAGCATTGTGGTCAGAAAAGATGCTTGATATGATTTCAATTTTCTTAAATTGACTGAGGCTTGATTTGTGACCCAAGATGTGATCTATCCTGCAGAATGTTCCGAGCACACGTGAGGAGAAAGTGTAATCTGCTGTTTTTGGATGGCATGTCCTATAAATATCAATTAAATCTATCTGGTCTATTGTGCCATTTAAAGCTTGTGTTTCCTTATTTATTTTCTGTTTCGATGATCTGTCCATTGGTGTAAGTGAGGTGTTAAAGTCCCCAACTCTTATTGTGTTACTGTCGATTTCCTCTTTTATAGCTGTTAGCAGTTGTCTTATGTATTGAGGTGCTCCTATGTTGGGTGCATATATATTTATAATTGTTATATCTTCTTCTTGGATTGATCCCTTGATCATTATGTAGTGTCCTTCCTTGTCTCTTGTAACATTCTTTATTTTAAAGTCTATTTTATCTGATATGAGTATTGCTACTCCAGCTTTCTTCTGATTTCCATTTGCATGGAATATCTTTTTCTATCCCCTCACTTTCAGTCTGTATGTGTCCCTAGGTCTGAAGTGGGTCTCTTGTAGACAGCATATATATGGATCTTGTTTTTGTATCCATTCAGCGAGCCTATGTCTTTTGGTTGGAGCATTTAATCCATTCATGTTTAAGGTAATTATTGATATGTATGTTCCTATGACCATTTTCTTAATTGTTATGGGTTTGTTTTTGTAGGTCCTTTTCTTCTCTTGTGTTTCCCACTTAGAGAAGTTCCTTTAGCATTTGTTGTAGAGCTGGTTTGGTGGTGCTGAATTCTCTTAGCTTTTGCTTGTCTGGAAAGCTTTTGATTTCTCTGTCAAATCTGAATGAGATCCTTGCTGGGTAGAGTAATCTTGGTGGTAGGTTCTTCCCTTTCATCACTTTAAATATATCATGCCACTCCCTTCTGGCTTGTAGAGTTTCTGTTGAGAAATCATCTGTTAACCTTATGGGAGTTCCCTTGTATGTTATTTGTCGTTTTTCCCTTGTTGCTTTCAATAATTTTTCTTTGTCTTTAATTTTTGTCAATTTGATTACTATGTGTCTTGGCATGTTTCTCCTTGGGTTTATCCTGCCTGGGACTCTCTGTGCTTCCTCGACTTGGGTGGCTATTTCCTTTCCCATGTTAGGGAAGTTTTCAACTATAATCTCTTCAAATATTTTCTCGGGTCCTTTCTCTCTCTCTTCTCCTCCTGGGACCCCTATAATGCGAATGTTGTTGCATTTAATGTTGTCCCAGAGGTCTCTTAGGCTGCCTTCATTTCTTTTCATTCTTTTTTCTTTATTCTGTCCCATGGCAGTGAATTCCACCATTCTGTCTTCCAGGTCACTTACCCGTTCTTCTGCCTCAGTTATTCTGCTATCGATTCCTTCTAGTGTATTTTTCATTTCACTTATTGTATTGTTCATCTCTGTTTGTTTGTTCTTTAATTCTTCTAGGTGTTTGTTCTTTAATTCTTCTAGGTCTCTGTTAAACATTTCTTGCATCTTCTCGATCTTTGCCTCCATTCTTTTTCTGAGGTCCTGGATCATCTTCACTATCATTATTCTGAATTCTTTTTCTGGAAGGTTTCCTATCTCCACTTCATTTAGTTGTTTTTCTGGGGTTTTATCTTGTTCCTTCACCTGGTACATAGCCCTCTGCCTTTTTATCTTGTCTATCTTTCTGTGAATGTGGTTTTTGTTCCACAGGCTGCAGGATTGTAGTTCTTCTTGCTTCTGCTGGCTGCCCTCTGGTGGATGAGGCTATCTAAGAGGCTTGTGCAAGTTTCCTGATGGGAGGGACTGGTGGTGGGTAGAGCTGGCTATTGCTCTGGTGGGCAGAGCTCAGTAAAACTTTAATCCGCTTGTCTGCTGATGGATGAGGCTGGGTGCCCTCCCTGTTGGTTGTTTGGCCTGAGGCGACCCAACATTGGAGCCTACCCGGGCTCTTTGCTTGGGTTAATGGTGGACTCTGGGAGGGCTCATGCCAAGGAGTACTTCCCAGAACTTCTGCTGCTAGTGTCCTTGTCCTCACAGTGAGACACAGCCAGCCCCCGCCTCTGCAGGAGACCCTCCAACACTAGCAGGTAGGTCTGATTCAGTCTCCCCTGGGGTCACTGCTCCTTCCCCTGGGTCCCGATGCGCACACTACTTTGTGTGTGCCCTCCAAGAGTGGAGTCTCTGTTTCCCCCAGTCCTGTCGAAGTCCTGCAATCAAATCCCGCTAGCCTTCAAAGTCTGATTCTCTAGAAATTCCTCCTCCCGTTGCTGGACCCCCAGGTTGGGAAGCATGACGTGGGGCTCAGAACCTTCACTCCAGTGGGTGAACTTGTGCGGTATAAGTGTTCTCCAGTTTGTGAGTCACCCACCCAGCAGTTACGGGATTTGATTTTATTGTGATTGCGCCCCTCCTACCGTCTTATTTTGGCTTCTTCTTTGTCTTTGGATGTGGGGTATCTTTTTGGTGAGTTCCAATGTCTTCCTGTTGATGATTGTTCGGCAGTTAGTTGTGATTCCGGTGCTCTCGCAAGAGGGAGTGAGCACACAAACTTCTACTCCACCATCTTGACCCGGTCTGTCTAGATTGGGTTGTTTGTGTTTTTGATATTGAGCTGCATGAGATGCTTGTAAATTTTGGAGATTAATCCTTTGTTAGTTGCTTCATTTTCAAATATTTTCTCCCATTCTGAGGGTTGTCTTTTCATCTTGTTTATGGCTTCCTTTGCTGTGCAAAACCTTTAAGTTTCATTAGGTCCCATTTGTTTATTTTTGTTTTTATTTCCATTTCTCTAGGAGGTGGGTCACAAAGGATCTTGCTGTGATTTATGTCACGGGGTGTTCTGCCTGTGTTTTCCTCTAAGGGTTTTATAGTGTCTGGCCTTACATTTAGGTCTTTAATCCATTTTGAGTTTATTTTTGTGTATGGTGTTAGGGAGTGTTCTAATTTCATTCTTTTACATGTAGCTGTCCAGTTTTCCCAGCACCACTTATTGAAGAGGCTGTCTTTTCTCCATTGTATATTCTTGCCTCCTTTATCAAAAATAAGATGACCATATGTGCGTGGGTTTATCTCTGGGCTTTCTATCCTGTTCCATTGATCTATATTTCTGTTTTTGGGCCAGTACCATACTGTTTTGATTACTGTAGCTTTGTAGTATAGTCTGAAGTCCGGGAGCCTGATTCCTCCAGCTCCATTTTTCTTTCTCAAGGTTGCTTTGGCTATTCGGGGTCTTTTGTGTTTCCATACAAGTTGTGAAATTTTTTGTTCTAGTTCTGTGAAAAATGCCATTGGTAGTTTGATAGGGATTGCATTGAATCTGTAGATTGCAGTAAAGCTATTTCTTAAAAGCAAGAGAACAATGAACACAAAATGAGGACAGTAGAGTGAAGAGATTGCAGCAGCAGAGGATAAGTGGGAGCATTGCAGGTGACATTTTTGCTTAAGCTTAGCATGTGATTTGTTTTATTATTTGTTAAATTGTACTTACATGTTATATATATATATTCTTGTATGAGTGAACTTTTCACCAAAAAAAAAAAAAAATCCTCTTTTTAAGAACAAGACCTGGATTTTTTAAAGGGCAATCAGACCACTATCAGAAGGTATTTTCTATGTAGCTGAAATTCATACTAGCTGGGCTGCAGGTACAACAAGATCAGGGGACACTAACACAGGGGGCTTTCCCCATGCCAGGCTTTACTGCACAAATGCTGCCAATAAAATATAGCCAAGAACAAACTGAGGGGCTGAAATTCTGCATGACAATGAATTAGAACTTACTGCTATACCCTAGTAGCCCCTCTGTGAAATATGCAGTGTTTCACAATTTATAAAAACTTTGATATAAGTTAACTCTGTCAGTTCCCATAATGCCCCTGAGAGGTAGCCAGAGAAGGTTATTTTTATGCCCATTGTGAAGAGAAAGAAACCATATCACAGAGAGGTAACGTGACTTGCCTGAAGTCACACAGCCAGGACTGTGTCTAAGAACTCCTGGTCAAGGGCTCCTCTTACCTCAGCTGCTGCCTCTCTGTTGAGTGTGGTAGACAGAGATTCTGCCCCAAGTCCTGCAGCACACCTCCCTCCCACCACATCTTTCCTGGGAATGGGTCAGCCTGCCCTGGGCCCTGCCCCCTTGCACCCTCCTTCCAAGACTACTCTCTTCTCTGGTCCTGAGTTATATTCCCCTGTGTCCCAATCATTAGGCGTCTTCTATTTCTTCTTCTCTAAGGAATTGTTCCAGACACTCATTTTCCTTGTCTTTGTTACAGCCCCTCTACATGGATTTCTATCTCCCGCCTACTACAGTTGAACCTCAGTATCTGCAGGGGATTGGTTCTAGAACCCCCATCCCCCCCAGAATACCAAAATCTGCGGATCCTCAAGTCCCTCATATAAAATTGCAAAGTACAGTCAGCCCCCTGTATTGGCAGATGCAGGACCCACAGAGGCAGAGTGCTGACTACAATACTTCACCAGTTTGTTGACACCTGTCCAGGTTCGAACATCTGGGGGATGGCACCCTGGGCACACAGATCCTACAGATGGCCCTATAGGGTGCAGTTGTTCTCAATGGGAAACATATATGAGTAGTTTGAAAAAGCTCCCAGGTGATTCTGATTGGCCATTCCATTTCTCATTGAGAATCAGTGAGACAGTGACATCTTCGCTTTGGGAGCTGGTCGAGTTAGTTACTTAACCTCTCTGAGCCTCCTTTCCAAATCTGTTACTCCATAGGTGTTTTTAAGAAATTAAATGAGGTAGTGCCTACTACAGGGTATGTGTTAATCCAATGTTATTTCCCGTCATCTAATCATCCCAGAAAAAAGTAGTGAGATATTAAACCAAAAAGCCTTACCAACAGAGTCAGAATAGCTCACCCTCACACAGGTCCCATTTCTAACGTTTGCTGTCTTCTTTCAGAAGAAGGACTTGTGCTCTGGAAAAGTATTTTAGCTACTGCTCAGAACCCTGCATGGTGCAATACTTTGAGTTCCCAGAGAGGAAAGGCCCAGAGCTCTTGTTGGAAGCTATGTAGAAAAAGGAAACTAACTCCCAGCACAGAAAGCATTCCCAGAGCTGTGTTCCAGAAATCATCCAGGCTGGGAGGTGGCCAATCTCCATGCAGGGGGTAGGGGCAGGGTCAGGAAGGAGGGAATCACAGGTTCATTTACATTCACATTCAGGACACAGGAAAGATGCAAGGGGAGTCAGTAGCTGGGGGTCTAGTTTGCTGTGTGAGTTTAGGCAAGTCACTTCACTTCTCTGGGCCAGGGGTTTGGACCATGGACCCTTCCAACACTCAGGGACACTCTGTATTTCTTCAGAGTCACTAGGAAACAAATTAAGTCTCCAGTCACATAATTTTCATTTGTATTATTGTAACCTAGGCTGATGTCCAACTCTTTTTCATAAACAGTGGGAAATTATGTCATTTCCACTACCGAGTCAAGCACAGCCAAGGGTTACAGAATCTCTTTTCTCACTTAGTAGCTCTGGGCAGTGGAAGAGACTTGCACTTTAGATTCTGAAACAGCTGAGCTTTCTTAGGAAGATTCCATTAGGAGTTATTAACCCAATTGTTAAAACAATAAGTACCTTTTTCACATCCTGGGCTGCAGTACTGCAATCTTCTATTGCTGTTCTCTTGTCTAGGAAAAGACATCAAACAAGATACTCATTCAAAATTTTAACCACAATATGAACAGACATTTCACATGAGCAATTATAAATAGTCACGTGCAAAAAAGAACCTGCCTACTGGTATCCAGAGAAATGCAGATGAAAGGAAATTTGGGACCCCATTTAAAAATGTAATTCTCAAAAATGTATACAAGCAACAATATTCAATGTACCTGATGTTGCAGCAAAAGTGACTCACGGATATAATATTGGTGGCATTGTATTGTAAATTAGTAACAGCTCTTTTGGGAAGCAATATGGCAACACATAGGATGAACCATATTCATGATCATTGAGAAGGAATGCAATAAAAATCTGCATGAAGAAGTTAACATCAGCAATATCTATCATAGCAAGAAAAGAAAGAAAAATTATGAGTCTAAGCTTAGGGGACTTGCTACATAGATTATGATACAGGCACACACTTGTCTCTTACAGAGCTATAAGGATAATTATGAAGATTAAGTAACAACATAGAGAAGTGTTTATTGGGAGTGAAATGTATCTAAAGAATACCAGGTGTTATGATTATAGCTCTTAAAAATGTGCACACAAGGGCTGGAAGGTGTTGAAATAAAAATAGCTACAGTGTTTGGAAGGTGAAGTACTGTGTTTTAAGTTTTTCAGCTTAGATGTCATTTTGTCTTCAATTAAATAAATAGAAGAAAGTATATCAGTTAAAAAAGAATCTTATTCCTAAACTTCCCCACTAGATAAGGAGAGCAGGGACCCTGCCTGTCTTGTTCAAGGTTGTTTATCAAAGCACATGTCTGGCTCGTGGTAGGTGCTCTGTAAATATTTGTGGGCTGATTGACCACTGCTGTCAGCCTTTCTAAAGAGGGTTTAACAAATCACTGATAAAGGCCTCCTGCTTTTGCCAAGATGCCTTTACCAGCACCTTCACAGTCTCCAAAAGCAAAAACAGCTTCCTTTACAGGCAGCTTTTCAAAACCCCGCACCATCTCTCCCCCAGAGTTGCACTGGCAGAAGGAGGACATCACTTTAAAGCCACCGCCGACACCAGGGCCGGTCTAGGTGGGAAGAACCTTCCTTTTCTTTGGCAGCTTCACCCTTGGGGCAGATCCTCACAGGGACGCAAGGGGGAGCAGCTTGATCCCCAAAGTCATCCGGACACTAACTCTTTACACCAGGAGGTGGCAGCCTACGCGCTTCCTTACGGCGAAGGGCCCTTTGACAGTTCATCATTCAGAGGTGGCCCACAGTGAGGGTGTGACAAGGGTGGCCAGGCCTCAGGCCAAAGTCAGGAACAGATAGAGGCAATCAGTGCCTGCTGTGCCCGGTGCTGTGAGAGATGGCATCTCCCGCATTTTACACCTGGGGAAACCAAGGTCCAGACAAGCTAAGGGACTGCCAAGTCCCCAACCCCTGGTAGAGTAACATTGCCCAGAGCTGAGCCCAGCTCTCCTTACTCCAGTGCCCACCGTCTTTCCACTACACTATGTGCCTTCCGGTTCCCTGGCAACAGTAGTCTGTGAAAAAGTGGGCAAGGATGTTTCTAAACCTTTGGTTAAATGCTATTTATTCATCCATTCATTTATTGTTGTTGTTGAAAGTCTGCTTATTTCCCAATTTTAATTCTAATCAATTGCAAGAACTTCTTAACCAGAAATATAGTTCCTGCACTAAGGAAGTGAATTTCTGCATAATGATGCCTAATGATTATTAATTTCCACCATTTATACTTGTCAGGAGTAACCAACAAATAGGCTTTCATTTTTTGAAGTTTTGTGAACAAGTCTACAGTGTAATTTCTGCTAAGTTAAATGCTTTTTGTTTATTTATTTATTTTAAAATTTATTTATTTATTTATTTTGGGCTGCGTTGGGTCTTCGTTGCTGCACACAGGTTTTCTCTAGTTGCAGCAAGCGGGGACTACTCTTCGTTGCGGTGCGCGGGCTTCTCATTTTGATGGCTTCTTTTGTTGCGGAGCACGGGCTCTAGGCACGCGGGCTTCAGTAGTTGTGACACACGAGCTCAGTAGTTGTGGCGCACGGGCTTAGTTGCTCTGCGGCATGTGAGATCTTCCCGGACCAGGGCTCAAACCCATGTCCCCTGCATTGGCAGGCGGATTCTTAACCACTGTGCCACCAGGGAAGTCCCTTAAATGCTTTTCAAATCACCATGCAAATTATCAAATTGATCCTACCCTTTGACCTTGAAATACCACTTTGGGAAATGTGTTCCAAGGAAACAAAAATATGCGATATATATTTATAAATATATACATTTTATGTATTGTGAAATATAAAAAAATAAAACAAAGGTGCATACAGAGATGTTTAGATCTGAGCTTCATATTGCATTTAAAACTGGAAGTGGCCCAAATGCTTGACCATGGGCAGAAGCTGGGAGGATCTTGCTGTAGTCATTACACTGACACTGAGAATGGTCATTGTGAAGATTGGAGCCGATGTCCAGCACATCACACGGGGACTATCATCCTGGACATTAAAATATTAAAATAGCAAAAGCAATAAAAGCAAAAATAAACAAGTGGGACTGTATCAAACTAAAATGCTTCTGCACAGCAAAGGAAACAATCAACAAAATGAAAAGGCAACCTACTGAATGGCAGACAATATTTGCAAATCACATATCTGATAAGGGGTTAGTATCCAGAATATTTAAAGAACTCATACAACTTAATAGAAAAATGCAAACAATCTGATTTTAAAATGGGCAGATCTGAGTAGACATTTTTCCAAAGAAGACATACGGGTGGCCAATGAAAAGATGCTTCACATCACTAATCATTGGGGAAATGAAAATCAAAATCAAAATGAGATATCACCCCACACCTATCAGAATGGCTGTTATTAAAAAGACAAGAAATAAGTATTGGTGAGGATGTGGAAAAAAGAGAGCTCTTGTGCACTGTTGGTGGGAATGTAAATTGATACAACCTCTACAGAGAACAGTATGGAGGTTCCTTAAAAAGCTAAAAATAGAACTACCATATGATCCAACAATTCCACTTCTGGGTATATATCCAAAGAAAATGAAAACACTAAGTTGAATAGATATTTACACCTCCATGTTTATTGCATTACTTATAGTAGTCAGGACATGGAAATAAACCAAATATGCATTGATGGATGAATGAATAAAGAAGATGCAATATATATATATATATATATATATATATATATATATATATATATATATATATAATGGACTGTTATTCAGCCATAGAAAATGAAATCTTGGCATTTAGGACAACATGGATGTAGGACAACATGGATGGACCTTGGGGACATTATGCTAAGTGAAATAAATCAGACAGAGAAAGATAAATACCACATGATCTCATATGTGGAATCTAAAGAACAAAAACAAAAAACCCAAGCTCATAGACACAGAGAACAGATTGGTGGTTGCCAGAGGTGGGAGTTGGGGGCGGTGGGCAAAATGAGTGCAGGGGGTCAAAAGGTACAAACTTTCAACTATAAAATAAGTCACCAGGATGTAACACACGGCATGGTGACTGTAGTTGCTAACACTGTCTTGCATACTTGAAAGTTGCTAAGAGAGTAGATCTTAAAAGTTCTCATCACAAGACAAAAAAAAAGAAAAAACTAGTAACTAAGTAAGGTAACATATGTTAACTAAACTTATTGTGGTGATCATTTCACAATGTATACAAATATCGAATCATTATATTGTACACATAAAACTAATGTTATAGATCAATTATACCTCAATAAAAAATAAATTCTAAAAAATTCTTAAATAATTCCATATCAGTTGGCAAATAGTAGGGACTGAGTGTCCCCCCAACCTCCCTGACCCCTCTGCTAGGATCTTCCTAGATCTCCCCATCCATCAACTAAATGTGATTGCCTGGTCCAGAAGGACCCTCCAGGACCCTACACTGTGCAGTGGTCAGTACACATTCTAGAACCAGTTATTAAATATTTTTAAACCTCCCCTGGCTAAGATTCTGTACCTTTACAAAAAGGGACCTTATTTTGGAATGAGACAAGAGATACAGGGATAGATAAAGAGAGAGAGACATTATATGACTTTGTAAGGAAAATGAAGTAGAACTTGATATAATGAATACAGTTGGCCCTCCCTGTCTGTGGGTTCCAAAGAGACTTGAGCATCCTCGAATTTTGATATCCATGGGGATCCTGGAACCAATAACCTGTGGCTCATGAAGGAGGATTCTATAAGGAATAGCAATGACACAAACTTGTATTTGCATAAACAAGACAAGAGTCTGTAAATATTCTGTAAATTAGGGAAACACCCTTTCCCCCTCTTTGCTTCTTTAAAGAAAATTGCTATTTTTTTTCACTCTCCTCCTACTCTTCTGACAACGAAGTAGTTTGGGGAAGGCTGAACCTGGAGGTGATCTGGATGGTAGCAGTGCAAATCTAGATTCCCTGAGCCAGGCATGGCAGCTCATTCCTCTGGCCAAGGGGTGGATTTGCATCAGCTGGCGATGTAGTTCTGGCCAGGGAAGTGGAAGGGAAGTTGGCTGGGAAGATTATAGCAAGGCTTTCTTTTCCCATCTAAAGGGACCATGACAGGAACATCCCCTTTGTTTCCTTTGAGGATATCTTGCTTAAAACTAAAGGCAAACAGCTTGCATCCCCAAAGGGAAAGTTAAGGGAATTTCTGAGAAGAAAAATCTTAGCCATGACATCTTTGAACTGCTAAATGAATCAACCCTGGAGCTGCTCTACTACTAGCCTTCTTGTTATTGTTCAAGCACTTTAGCTGGATTTGCTGGTATTTGCAGAGTCCCACTAGAATGTAGGCTATTTGTTTACTACTATATCTGTATGATCTATGACACTGCCTGGTACATAGCAGACCCACCATAAATATTTGTTGAAGGGATAAATGAATAAAAAGCATCCTCATTGATGTAGGAGGGTATTCAGTTTTCCAATGGTCTTGGTGTTAGATTTTTCTGTTTAAGTTTAAAAAAAAAATCCAGTCATGTTGTTGACCATCTATTGTCTCCAGTGCCTAAATGTTATGGGAAGAGGAAGACCTGGATTTGAATCTGGATCTGCTACTTACCAGTCAAGTGTCCTCAGGCAAATTCTTCATCTTCTCTGAGCACAATTGTAAAATGAGCACAGCAACTACTAAATTATAGGGTTGCTGTGAGGCTTAGATGAGAAGTGGCCACAGAGCTGGGCACATGGGAGGGGATCAGTTGGTGTGTGCTCCTCACTTCCCTATATCTCCATATCCTCTGGTACCAGGTGCCAGGAAGGCTGAGTTCCTCCTTGACCTTGAGAAGGGCCTCATGGGCCAGGGGAGGAGTCAGACATATCAACAAATCAACCAACTGACCGATGTTAACATCGCCAGAAATGGGACAAAGTGACATCATACAGCTCCTGATATGATACCCTGAGGTGAACCCAGCATCACCTCTGGCTACCCTGGCCAAGTCTGTACAGCATGAACCCAACGTAAGGAAATATCAGACAAACCTAAAATGAGGTACTTTCCACAAAATAACTGGCCTAGATACTTCAAAAATGTCAATTGTCAAGAAAGACCAAAAAAAAAAAAAACAGGGAACTGTTGTAGGTTAAAGAATACTAAAGAGACATAACAACTAAATGCAATGATGATCTGGGAATTTTCTTTACTATTAAGGACATTATTGGGATAATTTGTGAAATCTGAATAAGATCTGTATATTAGATAATAATTAGTATCAAAGTTAATTTCCTAACTTTGATAATTATTCTCTAATTACGTAAGAGAATTTCCTTGGTTTTAGAAAACATACACATTGAAGCAGTAGAGGAGTATAATGTCTGAAAATAACTCATAAACTGTTCAGAAAAAAATAAAATTATACACCCGGGTGGGAGAGAGAGAGAGAGAGAATGAGGAGAAGGTTAAAGCAAATGTGGGAGAACATTAATGTTCAGGGAATCTGGGTGAAAGGTGTACAAGAATTCTTTGTCCTATGCTTGCAACTTTGCTTTAAGTTTGAAACTGTGTCCAAAAAAAAAAAACATTAAAAAAAATTTTTAAAGCAATACTAGAGCCATGTCCTGAAGGACACTAGGAATTTGTGGGTTGGAAAAGGAGACTTCCAGGCTAAGTAAAGACTTAGGAAAGTATTCAGGAAGCCGCTAGGTGCTGGTGGGTCCATTTCATAGAAAGCTGCATTTAAGCAGGTTCTGGAAAGAGGTGTCAGAGTCCTCCAAGCAGATGACAGGAGGAAAGGCCTTTCAGTCAGTGGTCAGACGTATGAGAGAGCAGGGCACTACCAGGCAGAAGTTAGGTGTGGCCGAGGGCAGTAAAGCTGGACATTCAGGTTGGGGACCAATTGCAAAGGATGAATGCCCTGCCAAGGCGTTGGGACTTTATTCTGCAAGCAGGGAGTGGAAGATAAGATCTATGTTGGAGACAGAGGGGAGGATAAATGGAGAAGAGCAGGACGGCAGCCAGGCCACAGGTGACTTGTGCAGTGTCTGGGGAGTGAAAGAAGATGCCAAAGGCCCAAATGATAGCCCTTTGGCCAAAACGAGAAGGGCGATATGTACATTCCCCCCACCCCCCAACCCATGGGGAAGCAAACTGGCACACCAGTTTTGGTGCTCTGATTCCTGTTTGCTCTGCATTGCAGAGGCCACAGGACATTTGACTCTCCAGCATGGGCAAGCCCCCAGCAGGCTTAGTGGGTGGACCAGACACTGACGCGTACAGCAGGGGATGGAGGGGCCACTAGCCATCTCATAGTGAAAGGCCTTCGCTAAATTCAGAAAACCACCTCCACTCCCTGTCCTGGCCAGCGTGGTCTCTTCCCGTCCCTTCAGTGCCTGATTTGCCAAGATTCCAGTGGGCTACCCAACTGGCTGTTATGGCCGATTCTGCCATGTTTCCACCCCAGGAGGCTAAAGGCCTGGCCACAAATTGGGTTCCTTTTATTGCACAACAGTTGGGCATTTTCAAATCAAATTGAGCCAATCCAGTCATTCAACCTTCAACAAATACTTGCCGGGTGCTACTGTGTGCTTAAGGGACTTATCTAAGTGGAAAGGGGAAGTGGGGAGGGCAGGAACATGGCTGGGTTATATTGTAACGAGAATGGTTTTTCCCGTTGGTGTTTCATTTGGTATATCCGAGTTAGATATTTGTTTCTCATCAAATTTGAAAGGAATTGTTATCTTTAAGTCATTCCTAGCTTAATGAGGGTGCAGCCCAGCAACAAGTGGCACCAAGGGGCATTCTGAGCAGCAGAGCAAACACTCACAGAGCAAGATGATCCCCGTGTGGCCTGATGATGACTCTTAATGCATCTCCACTTCTTACTCATGCCAGGGCCTCTTGGTAGTCAGGGTGGTTCTGATGACGGTGATGATGTTGAAGATGAGCAGCTCCTAGGCGCCAGGCACTCTGCTAAATGCTTTCTGCATGTTCTCTCCGAACCTAACCACTTAAGCCTGAGATGTAGATATTTTATGCTTGAGGAAACTGGTTCAGAGAGATTGATGGACTTGTCCAAGGCCACACAGCCACTTAGGGGCAGAGTCTGGATCCGAACTCAGACTTTCTTGTCTCTAAAGGTTATGACCATTCCAGTGTTGTGCCACTTCCCACTGCTTTGAAATGGGAAGGCAGTTTCAGGGAAATGACTAAAAGCATCCCCCAAAGTGACGGTTCTCAAACCTTAGCAAGAATCAGCAACACCCAGTGGGCTTATTAGAACACAGATGGCTGAGTCCGTGTTGAGGTGGCTGAGGTGGGGCCTGCTATCTGTATCGCTAACAAACGCAGGTGATACCCACTTCGCTGGTGCTGGGATCGCTCTCAGAACCACTGCCCCGAGGGAGAGCAGTCAGTTGACTCTACTGGCCCCTCACCCTGCCCCCACCGCTCTGTTCAGTTCGGCGTCTGCAAAATCTCACCATTTCCCCCGTCTGAAGAGGAGGCCGAGGCTAGTGCTGCCTCCCGTCTGCCCTCTGTCTCCCTGGGAGCCTGTGTTGGGTGGCATGAGCGCAGAGCGTCCCCGGCTGAGCCCTTTGCTCCCAGTTGCGCACAGACTTATCTGCTCTCGGGTCACTGCCCTCTCCCTCTGAGCCCCACCGTCATTCCCAGGCTTCCCGAGCTTTCGCTCACTTGTTGATTCTCTGCGAACTGACCCTGCTGTCCCCTCCTCGGTCAGGTGTGGTGTGTGAGCTCTGATCTCCTACAGCACCCTCTCCTGATCTGCAGGGAACGTGGGACGCAGAGGTTGTCTCTGTCACCTGAGATCCTTGTTCCTCTGGGAAGATACACTTTCTAGCAGCTTGGTAAACTTCCCAAATTATAGTTTAACATGGGAACATGTGTTTCAAAGGCTCATGCACTTTTAGACTTGGAAAAGCCTTAGCTGAAAGGAGGAAAGGAAGGAAACGAACACGTACTGAGAATCTGCCATGTGTCAGCACAAGGCCAGAGGCTTAGTGTGTGTCACAGTATTTACTCTTCACAGTGATCCTATGAGTTCTGGTGTGTGCGTGCGTGCGTGTGTGCGTGTGTGTGTGTGTGTGTGTTTTAATCTCCATGAACAGTAGAGAAAACTGAGATTCTAAGAAGAAGTTCAGCAGCTGGTCATGATCACACAGCTAGTTAGCAGCTGAGCCAGGATGCGACCCCAGGTCTGCCCCTGCGCTTTCCACCACCACTGACCCATCAGTTCACAGCACTGGTGTCCTCTCTAACTCTGAGATAAATTTACTGGGCTTTGAGCCACACATGAGGCCCAAAGGCTGGCCTTCTGAGACAAACCCTGGGTCAGTCACGCAGTGGTCAGTGCTGGGGACGCTGCCAGGGGCTGGGAGGAGGGCCTGAGGAGAGGGGCCATGATCAAGTGCTGGGTGAGCAGGGGGAAGCTGCCAGGAGTCTGGAAGAGTTGGTAGCAACTCTTCGCCTGGCAGCAGGCGAAGGCAACCAGGATTGCAGGAGTTTCCAAAGAAGAAGCAGCAGGGGCTTCCCTGGTGGCACAGTGGTTGGGAGTCCACCTGCCAATGCAGGGGACACGGGTTCGAGCCCTGGTCCGGGAAGATCCCACATGCCGCGGAGCAACTAGGCCCGTGAGCCACAACTACTGAGCCTGCGCTCTAGAGCCCGCAAGCCACAACTACTGAGCCCATGTGCCACAAGTACTGAAGCCTGCGCGCCTAGAGCCTGTGCTCCGCAGCAAGAGAAGCCACCGCAATGAGAAGCCCGCACACCACAACGAAGAGAAGCCCCCGCTCGCCGCAACTAGAGAGAGCCCGCGTGCAGCAACAAAGACCCAACACAGCCATAAAGAAAGAAAGAAAGAAAGAAAGAAAGAAAGAAAGAAAGAAAGAAAAGAAAGAAAAGAAAGAAAAGAAAGAAAAGAAAGAAAGAAGCAGCAGCCAGCCAGACCCTCAGCTCAGGCCAAGGGAATTGCTGTGCTGCTCTGAAGAGCCAGGTGCCAGCCTTCCTGGCCAGGCTGTGGGCCTGTGTAAAGGCAGCTTCTGCCCGGCACATCTGTCAAGTGCCTACTTTTGTGCCCAGCATTGTGAGGTATTGAGGCTACACGTAAAAAAAATAAATAAATAAAGCATCCTTGTCATCAGAGAGCTCACAGTTTGGGAATAGGTGCAGGCAACTAATAAGACCCAGACAGATAAATATGGTTTTTAATATGGTGCTTTGTAGCTTAGAACACCTGTTCGCATACACATATGATGTCCAGGGACCCTCACAGGGACACTGCCGCGGGGGAGAGAGGAAGGGCACTGTGCTGATCGTTCGGCCCTTCCACATCCGATGCTTCATGGACCCTCAGCACACCCCATGGGGCCCGCGGAAGAGGGAGTCCTGACTGCCCCTTGGTGCGGGGGTGAGGCTCCCCAGAAGGATAGTATTCAGCTGGGCTTGGAGGGGTAGGTAGGAGTTCTTTATGCAGAAAAGAGAAAAAGGAGGTTACTGCACTGCCATTTCTTACACTATGATTTTGGTGTCGTAGGCACCTTTAGCCTTAGCTGCCAGGAGCAGGGCTTGAGATGGGCCTCTCAGCCTCTTCCATTCCGATCTGAAAAGCCCTAGCTCTTTTATCCGTCTTCCTGTGGCAGCTCCCTTCAGAAGAGCCAGAAGGTCTAAGGTGCTGGCCAGCAAGCATCTCAGAGGCTGGTGGGTGTGCTTTCAGCTGACGAGGGCTGGCCTGGGGACAAAAGTTAAGACTGACTTTTCTCTCTCTCTCTCTCTCTCTCTCTGCCATCCATTTTTCTTCAATGACTGTCTTCGTAGAGTCTGTCATGTAATGACTGTGACAGGACCAGGGACAAATGAGGGAGGAGCCATCAACCATGCCTGTCATCTGTACTTGTTAAGTCCCCGAAAGAAAATGTTAGCTGTGAATCAATGAAAAATCGAGCACGAAGCCAGCGGGGAGGAGATTTAAATGTGTCTCCTAACTAGTGGCGAGTGAGAAAACAAGTTCTGGATTGGAATTCGGCAGAGTGGCTTCACCCTGGGTAGCTGGTGGGGCCAGGAGCTAGGAGGAGACAGCGAAGGACCCTCAAGAGGATGCTGGGCATTAGTTGGGTGGTTGGGTGGGGGGAGGGGAAAGCCTCAGGCTGCCACATGGCCACCCGGCCGAGCTAGCACTGAGAAGAGCTTTGGAATGAGCGACAACCAATCCTCCACCCCCAACAGACCTGGCTGCCCTGTGGGGTCCTCCGTGGTGCGGCCGAGCTGAATGCTGCCCAAGGAAACCTCATACAGCGCCTGCAGGGAGACCAGCTCTTGAGTGCTGCGCTGACAGAAGCAGGTGGAGAACCTTGCCCTCCCACTCCCAGCAGCAGCCAGATGAGGCCGTGGCCAGGAGCCAGATGGTGATGGCTCGGGCTAGGGGAGCCCCGGCAAAGTTACTGCGAACCAGTTATGCAACCTCCCACAGCAATCAACCACCGTTTGTCTCCTGCCAAGCCCTCACGCTGCCTAGGCTGGCACAGACACCCTCTGTGTGGAGAAGGAATGACACTGAAATTATAAACTGCACCGTGACTGAGATTTTAATAACCAGGTTGAACTACAAGCCTGGAAAACCTTAAGGGAGCCCAAATAAGTTGCTGGCTCTGAGACTATGGAGGGATCTGGGCCAAGAAGGGTTAATGCAATTATGGGAAGAAAGCTAGTTTCATGTTGGCCCACATAAGGGTGACTATAAAAACTAACCCACCAGACTCAATCTTCACAACAACTCTTGGGGTTATTTTCTTTGTTGCCTTTTAATTGAGGTGAAATGCACATAACATGGAATTAAGTATTATAATTGTGTACACTTCAGCGGCATTTAGTACATTCACAAGATTGTGCAACCATCGCCTTTAGCAAGTTCCAAAGCATTTTCATCACTCCTTGGGGTGTTTTTATGCCCTTGTTATGGGTGGAATATTGAGGTCCAGGAAGGTTAAGTGAGTGATCCAAGTTCATCCATGGTAGAAACCAGGCTTGAACCCGATCCACTAACTCCCCTGGAAGGAGGGAACATTGTCTTCAGACTTCAGTAACAGCCTCTGAACTGACTTCCTGTCCTCTAGTCTCCCCTGCCTCCAGTTGCCTTAAACATAATTAGTAGATTCATCTCCTACAGCCAGGCTCTGACAGCATCATTCCCCATCTCAGCCTCCCAGTGGGTCCTCATTAGCACCGAAATAAAGTCTGGGCTCCTTTATCCACTGTAAACTTTATGTTGATGCAGTCACCAAGCAACTTGTTTCTTTCCAGTGTGTGGTCCATGGGAAACGCTCTTGCATCCTCACCTGGCAACTCTGGGATTAGAGGCTGATCCCAGCACAGCCCCTCTCCTTTATCTTGTCTATCAGCTGCCAGCCACCCTACATTTGCCCTTTAGACTCTTAGGCAGGATCTGACACCAACGCTGGCTCCCAAAACTGTAAGAAACACGTATCAGGTTCTCTGAATGTTGCCATTGGAGCCCCCCTCACTTGACTCAAGGGGAAGGACAGGAACCCCCATCTCTCCACCTTATTAGTATTAGCTAAATTATTTTAAAGTCAAATAGTGGATGCGATGCAGATATTAAACATGTTGATGCCAATATATACATGTTAGTTGAAAAGATATTCACGGTGTATTGTGAGATGCCAAAAGGTAAAATCCTATATATGGTGTATAATTCTGTCTCAGAAAAATATCTATCTATATACAGAGAGAACATATATATGTTTTGAACCCATGCATATATTTGCATAAGAAAAAGGTCTGAAAAGGTATACTCCAAAATGTTAATGGTAGACCTTTCTGGGCGGTATAATATAGAATGACTCTAATTTTTTCCTTTTGCTTAGTATTTGCTAAGTTTATTTTTCTGTAAAAACATGGCCTGTAGAAGGAAAAGAATACCAAAGAGGAGAAAAGGGTTCCTGTAGTGCTTTGTTCACACACCTGAATGTGACTTATATTACAACTAATTGTGTATATGCCTCTGCTTTCCCCTCACCTTGGGGACATGGATGTCATCTCGTTCATTTTGTCTTCTCCATGACATCTCCATGACAAGCTCAAGAGTTATTAGCCAGCTAATGAGTGGACTCAGCCCCTTCTCTCTCTAACCCCTCCTGAATGATAGGGCTGGTGTAAGTCTCTGATCTAAGCCCCTCAGGCACCCTCCAGGAGGTTACCCTCCTGATACTTGCGGTCCTGGGTTCCTGAAGTTTCCTCCTAGGCAGTGGTGCCAGTGAGTAAAAGACATACACACAGCTACCTCACCTGTTTCCTACCTTCACTAGGCCAAAGTCAGAGGGAGAAACAGCAAGTCTGTAGACCCAGAAATTCTCCTGTGCTTGTGGGTTTCTTCTCAATGTGATTTCATTACTGTAAGGCGATGTCTCATTGCCAGGGCGACCAGGAGGGGGTGTCTGCACAGAGAAGCCTCCACCTCCACCTTAACTCTATTTTGTTAAACTCCCGCTGGCTTCTGAGCTCACTTCACATTTGTGGTTGCAAGAATGTAAACATTCTTCAGTTCTGTTGGGGTTTTTCCTTCATCTTGCTTTGTCTCTCTTCCTAAGGAATGGCTGACATGTATAGTTTCTCTTGCATTTTACCAACTAACCTTGATATCTTTCACTCTTCCCATACTGTCTTGTGATCAATATTGTTCAGTCAAAATAGATGAGTATGGGGACTTCCCTGGTGGCACAGTGGTTAGGAATCCGCCTGACAATGCAGGGGACATGGGTTCGATCCCTGGTCCAGGAAGATCCCATGTGCCATGGAGCAACTAAGCCCGTGCGCCACAACTACTGAGCCCGCGTGCCACAACTACTGAAGCCTGCATGCCTAGAGCCTGTGCTCCGCAACAAGAGAAGCCACCGCAATGAGAAGCCCGCACACTGCAACAAAGAGTAGACCCCGCTTGCCGCAGCTAGAGAAAGCCTGCACACAGCAAAGAAGACCCAACGCAGATTAAAAAAAAAAAAATAGATGAATATGTATTTTCAAGGTGTGAACCAGAATGTGAGAATTGGACCTTTCCAGTTGAGAGAATGTTGGCGGGAACAGCTTTAACTATGTTTGTTTTTCCCCCTTGATTTGCATTTTTTCCCTTGGTTTTCCTTTTCCAGCTCCATAGCGGCACAAATACACGTTTCTAAACTACACTGTAGGAACAACTCTCTGTGGCATTGAAGCTGAGCAGGACCTTGCAGGGCCCTCCCGGGTACAAAAGCCCCTCCATGTCCCCCGTTTCTTGCTTGTAAGAAAAGGCTTTAGTCTCCTAGGCCTTCCCTGAGTTTCAAAGAGCAGACTCAAGTAGTTACCAATTAGGGAAGAGAGGGAATGCAGAAAGAAAAGAAAAGCAGTTAAGCAAGAAAAGTAATGATAATAGTTCAGCAATAAAAGAGTCCTAGTTCCTCCTCAAGGGCTATACGTAATCTGATACACGTCTTTAAGTTGTTCTGTAGGAGCTAAGACACCCTTCACCCCAACCCACGTGGAGGGTGGTGACTACACACTGAGCACAAGCATGTAGACCCCAGACTGGTTAGAACCAGAAGGCTGATGATTGAGATTCCTGAAATATAACCCTGTTACCTTCTCACCACCAACCAATCAGAAGAAAATCATGCACCCTGCAGCCCTCACCCCAAATATCACCTTTAAATACCCTTCCCTGAAAGCCGTTGGGGAGTTTGGGTCTTTTGAGCATGAGCTGCCCATGCTCTTTGCTTGGTGCCTGCAATAAACACTGTACTTTCCTTCACGACAACCTGGTGTCAGTAACTTGGCTTTGCTGTGTGAGGGGTGAGCGGACCCAAGTTCATTCTATAGCAGCACGGCCTATTTGGGGTGAGACGTGAATGAATTATTCCTCTCCCTGGTGAGGCTCAGAGGTCTTATTACTGAACTGAACTTAGGTCAAGGCAAGGCATACAGGCAGCTCGTACTCAAAAGACCCAAACTCCCTGATAGCTTTCAGGGAAGGGTTTTTAAAGGCAACATTTGGGGTGAGGGCTGCAGGGTGCATGACTTTCTTCTGATTGGTTGGTGGTGAGGTAGCAGGGCGATGTTTCAGGAATCTCAATCATCAGCCTTCTGGTTCCAACCAGTCTGGGGTCTACGTGCTTGTGTTCAGTGTGTAGTAGTTGCCATCCACTTGGGTTGGTGACTGGGGGGACGAGGGGTCTTAGTTCCTGCAGAACAACTCAAAGATATGTATCAGATTGTTATCTATACCCCTTGTGGAAGAACTGGGACAAGGAACTAAGATAATAGTTTTATTGCTGAACTATTATCATTACTTTTTCTTGTTTAACTGCTTTTCCTTTGTTTCTGCATTCCTTCTCTTCCCTAATTAGTAACTTGAGTCTGCTCTTTGGAACTCAGGGAAGGCCTAGGAAATTAAAGTCTTTTTCTCCAAACAATAAAGGGGGGCATTAAGGGGTTTTTGTACCCAGGAAGGTCCCATAGGGTCCTACTTGGTTTCAGTCCCCCTTTTCATTGATACTCCTCAATCCTGAGAGGAACAAATGTGGGACAAGAAAGGGAATAAGGTTTTGGATAGAGAGGTTAATAATAAACTCGACAGGGGAACTCGGTGTAAGGGGGACTCAGTCTCAGTATGACAGGCAGAGAACTAGACTCCTCAATAATAAAACTCACATAGCCTCCAATTCCCTCTCATTCCATCTCTTGTCCTAGTTAAACTATCTGTGAATTAGACTCCATTTCTGGAATTAAGTCCCTAACAAAGTTGTTTTCTGGGGAGCCGAGCTTCTGCAGGCTGAACACACTAGCCTTGCCCAGCATCTGGCACTTAACTGTGGAAAGGAATGAAATCTAATTAAATAGAATCAAACCAAAAGGAACAGGTAGATGACTAACCAGCCTTTCACATAAGAGCCACTGGCCCTTTAAATGCAGCTCAGTTGAAGCCACAGTGTCTAAGAGGAGGCAAGCGCAGTGCTAGGGCCCCTTCCATAGTTTGGGGGGCGGGGGTTCTCTTAGCTCATTGCTCTCTGAGTCCTCTGTGGTTTCTCATAGTCACTGCCTGTGGTGAATAACTGGCTTTGAATCAAGTCAAAAGTGAGAGTCTCTGTTGAGAGCCATGGTGTGAGCTGGGCCTGGGTGTGAATCAGCATGAATAGAGGAGGGAGGGTGGGAGGGAGAGAGGAAGGTGGGCGCTCCCTAAGGTCAGTGAGGCAAACACGGTAACTGTCAGAAACATGCGAGCATTAATGATATGAAATGAGCCGTGTAACTCATGGCCCAGCCCTCTCTGGATAGGTCCCTGTCCTGAAAGTAGCTGAGAGTAGCCAAACCCAGAGAGGTGTAGATGAGCAATCTCAGGGTGTGGCCTGACCCTGCAACTGGGGCTTGAAGGACAGGGAAGGAGGAGAGTCAGCCACTGTGCTAGGTTATGCAATTAGTCTTCATGATGAATCTGGGACATAGATGTTATTCCCATTTTATAGAAGGGGAAACTGAGGCCCAGAAGGGTGACGCAGTATAATGGAAAGGATATCACCTTGAGAGGCAGACAGAATTGGGCTCTAGCATCCCAGGCACCATCCCCTACCACCTGCATGACTTTGGGTAACCCCTTACCCTCCCTGCCCCTCAAACTCCTCATCTGTGAATGGGAGATATTAGTGCCCGCCTCACAGAGTTGTTGTGAGGATTAAACACAAAGAAAATGGTGCACAGAAAACAAAACCCTGATACACAGGAGGGAGGTTTTCACTGGGTGCGCCTTCTCTTGCTCCTTGCCCAAAGTCAAGCAACTGGCAGGCTACCGGATCACAAACCCAAGGTCACCTGTCCCCCTGGGGGGTGAAGTGGGGACTCTGCTTTAGGGCAGGACCCCTGTGCCAGCCCAGGAATCAGCAGCTGGAAGGATTCTCCCACACCTGGGGAGGAGACAGGGGGAGTCCCCCTGTCCCCCAAACCTGCCTACTCGCCCAACCTGGCTACCCCCCTCTGCTAAGCTCACCTTCAGGTGACACACCCTTAGTGTCCAGAGAAGGGCCAGTTCTGTCCTATTACGACCAAAGAAGCCCCAGCTCAGACCTCAGCCCACTGACCAGTCTTGCCATTTCAGCCTCTGTGTTAATATTCACCGTTTCCCCCTTACTGGCCCAGATTCCACCCCATTTCAGTGGAGGCAAAATGTTTGTGGCCTTCTCTGGGAAGCTTTCCATCACAAAGCTTCAAAAAACTGTTCGCTGCAAAAAACTCTGCCCTTGCACTGCTCACCTGCTCTTGGCCCTCTTACAGCATTTGTCACCTCCTGCTCAGTGACAAATGCCAGTGGTTTGGGTGTGCCTTGTCCAGGAGACTTCCACTCTGCTCCCCAGGAAGGGAGGCCCCCTCTCTCCTCTTCCCTTCAGTGGTTTCTCTCCTGCCACCTCCTCCACTGGGGTGGCCCTACCACTCAGGAAGGGCTCAGCAGAGTATCTCCAGTTTGCATCTGACCACCTGGATCAGGTGAGAAAGGAGGAGAAACCATTTGGCTTCCACTTTCTCAGATCCAGCTTTGCCAACAATAGAGCTGATGCTTTCAGCCCCAGGTCAAATTCTCAACTGGTTGAAACCCCACAGGGGAGAAGAGTAGGACCTCAGCAGCAGATTGGAAGCCCCTTGAGGGCAGAAACTGTTTCTTATTTTTAGTGAATAGAAAAATTACATAATACTTAATATATATAAAAGAATATATGTAAAAGACAAATGCAGCATATCCGTAAGTTATAAAGCACAATTATAAACACTGGACCTAAGAATCCATGCTGCGGATGGATGTAAATTAGGAGTTTGGGATTAGCAGATACAAATTACTATATGTAAAATAGATAAACAACAAAATCCTGCTGTATAGCACACGGAGCTATATACAATATCTTGTAATAAACCATAATGGAAAAGAATTTTAAAAAAGAACTAATCCAATCTGCTCTGCCCACCTATCCCCCTGCCTTCTCACAAAAGGTAACCACTAGCCTGTATTTTGAGCATAACATTGGCCTCTATTTTTTGTTTTCAGTTTTAGCAAATATGTATGCATTTCTGAGCTATATATACTTTAATTTTGCTGGGTTTTGGGGTGCTTCTATATAAATAATATCAAATAAAATTTAATGTTTAGTGATTATGAGATTTATCGTTTAAAGCTGGATATGCACCTACCCTGCAACTCATCCATTCCACTCCCAGGTCTATACCCTAGGGCAGTGGTTCTCAAACTTTTTGGTTTCAGGACTCTTTTATCCTCTTAAAAATTATTGGAGATCCCATACCAAAGAGCTTTTGTTTATGTGGGTTACATCTATTGATATTTACTATATTAGAAATTGAAACATTTAAAAATATTTATTAATTAATTTTAAAATAAACCCAGTACAAGTTTTTTTTTAATTGAAGTATAGTTGATTTACAACGTTGTGTTAAATTCTGCTGTACAGCAAAGTGATTCAGTTATACATATATATACATTTTTTTAATAGTTTTTCATTATAGTTTACCATAGGATACTGAATATAGTTCTCTGTGCTATACAGTAGGACCTTATTATTTATCCATTCTACATATAATAGCTTACATCTGCTAACCCCAACCTCTCACTCCATCCCTCCCCCAACCCTCTCCCCCTTGGCAACCCCAAGTCTGTTCTCTATGTCCATGAGTCTGTTTCTGTTTCGTAGATAGGTTCATTTGTGTCATTTTTTTAGATTCCACATATGGATGATATCATATGGTATTTGTCTTTCTCTTTCTGGCTAACTTCACTTAGTGTGATAATCTCTAGTTGCATTCATGTTGCTGCAAATGGCATTATTTCATTCTTTTTTATGGCTGAGTAGTATTCCATTGTATATCTTCTTTATCCATTCATCTGTTGTTGGACATTTAGGTTGTTTCCATGTCTTGGCTCTTGTGAACAGTGCTGCTATGAACATAAGGGTGCATGTATCTTTTTGGATTAGAGCTTTATCTGGATATATGCGCAGGAGTGGGATTGCTGGATCATATGGTAGTTCTATTTTTAGTTTTCTGAGGAACTGCCATACTGTTCTCCATAGTGGCTGTACCAACTTACATTCCCACCAACAGTGTAAGAGGGTTCCCTTTTCTCCACATCCTCTCCAGCATTTGTTATTTGCAGAGTTTTCAATCATGGCCATTCTGACTGGTGTGAGGTGGTACCTCATGGTAGTTTTGATTTGCATTTCTCTAATAATTAGCAATGTTGAGCATCTTTGCATGTGCCTATTGGCTGTTTGTATTTCTTCTTTGGAGAAAGGTCGATTTAGGTCTTTTGCCCATTTTTTGATTGAAACCCAGTACATGTTAACACAACATATTTTATGAAAAAGAATTATATATACTTGAAAATTTAGGGAGATGAGTGGCATTGTTTACATTTTGCAAATCTCTTTACTGTCTGGCTTTAACAGAGGACAGCCTCATGTAGATACATAATTGGAAATGGTAGGAGTATTTTAATGGCCTTTTCTGATAATTATGTACATATCATGCAGCCTCCGGAAAACTCCTCTGCATATGCCTGACAGAATGAAAGTGAAAATGATTACGAAAATAGTTTTGACCTCACGGACCCCCTAAAAGGACTTCAGGGAACCCTGTGGGTCCTTGGATCACACTTTGAGAACTGTTGCCTGAGTGAAACTTGCACATGTGTGCAAGGGATGTGCTAGGAGGGAGGGATGTGCTAGGTTGTTCACTGCAGCATTGCTTGTAATAGAAAAATCTGGAAACAACCCAAACATCATTCATCAGCAAGAGAATTAGTAAATGAATTACGGTTCATTCACACAATGGTGTATTTTACAGCAGTGAAAATAAGGCCTCTTTTCCTATCTTTGTACATAGGAAGTCTATGTATTAACAGAGTTCTTGCATTTTGACTGAGTAGCTCATTTGATTGGTCAAGACCAGAGTGTAAATGAGGCCATGCACAATTAGGTATGTAAGAAGTAGGCAAACAATGAACAAACCCAAAGACTGAATGAAGAGGCAAAGCCAGAGTCACCTACCTTCCTGTTGTGATTTTTGTCATGTTAAATTCTCAGGCTTGAAGCCTTTTTATTTTCTGAAGCACTTGACTTCAGCCTAATGATTAAAAGCTAACTTCCTGTTTTAAAATGATGTGTATGCCATGGCAAAATAGTTTGCAAACAGTGGGACTTAATAAACACAAGCTCACAGAGAATTCAGCAAATTTATAAAAGACCTTCTTTTTGGAAGTTTGAGAGCACAGGGGCACGTGGGTTCTCTAGTTGTGGCACGTGGGCTCAGTAGTTGTGGCGTGGGCTTAGTTGCCCCATGGCACGTGGGATCTTAGTTCCCTGACCAGGGATCGAACCCACGTCTTCTGCACTGGAAGGCGGACTCTTAACCGCTGGACCACCAGGGAAGTCCCCCAAACTTATGGGTCTTGAACATAGGGGTTTTTTTCCCCAAAAAGATTTTCCCATTTTGTAGTGTCCCTGTATTGCCCACCAGTTTTTTCCCTAGCTTAACTCCCAGGGAGCGGGCAGCCAGATATGGACCCACCAGGCAGGAGACTGGAGATTTCTTCTCAGGTGAAACTTGCCCAAGGGAAATGGCTTAAGAGATCGACAGTTGAAGGTCACCTAAATAAACAGTGGGGTCTCTGCCTAGTTATCCTGCCTGAAGCCTTTTAATCAATAATCCTCTTCTCTCTCTCTCACTCACACACACACACACACACAGATTTTCCAATTAGCTTTTTCATGCTTCACTCTTAAATAAGGCTAATATTAAAATAATATTAAATAAAGCAAAATTCAAATAATTGAGGAAAAGTCTCTAAAAGATAGCAGCTAATACACACAAAACAATGAACTCAAAGAAAATAGAGAAATACAGAAAAGAGGAGGAAAAAAAGATATATTCTATGGTTAATCCTCAGGAAGAGAAAATAATGTATCCATGAAAAGAGAACAGGATGCTAAAAAAAAAAAAAAAAAAAAAAGGAGCATTTGTAAAACAATAAAGAACCCTTGGGATTAAAAATATGACAGCTCAGTAAAAGAGTTAGAAGATAAAATTTAGGAAATCTCTCAGAAAGTAAACAAACAAAACCCCCCATAACTTTTGGTTGAAATCTGGCATTTAAATGCACTTACTTTATGGATCAAAAATTATTTAGGAAGCCTTGCTTTAGGAGATCAATTTTTCAGTATTTCCTCCTCAATCAACATCTCTGGCTTCTCAGGCATGAAGAGACTCCACCCTCCCTTTCTTGTGTTTTGACTTCCAAGAGTTACTTACTTCAAGTGTAGAGGTATGTTTATGGATGAGTCCGTAAAGTCAAATGAAGGTTTCTGGCTAATAAGGAAAGTGTAACTGACTAAGAAATAGGTAAACCCATAAAAAAGTCCAGAAACAGACCCAAGTATATATTTGAATGTAATTCTTGATAAAATTAGCATTTCAAATCAAAGGAGAAAGGAAGGGCTATTCAGTAAATGGTACTGAGACAATTGACTAAACACCATCTTCCATTTGGGAAAGCCATTTAAATTATACTGCTACCTCACTCCTTACTCCAAAATAAGTTCCAGATGAATAAAAAACTCAATATAAAACATGAAACCATAAAAGTATAGAAAGAAAATATAGGTGAATATGTTTATCATCTTAGAATGAGGAAGGCTTGTCTAAGCATGCCATGAAATATAGAAACTGTGAAGGCAAATACTGATAAATTTGAGTACATAAAATTTTTAAATTTCTATAAAAGAATAAACATATTTAAAAGGCAAAATAAACTAATAAAAATAATTTCAACATGTATGATAGATAATTGGTTAATTTCCTTAATGTACAAAGTGTTCTCACAAATGAATAAGAAAAAAAAAAAACCCACCCAAATGTATCAGTCAGGATCCAGTCAGAAAAACAGAAACCATATGCTAGGTAATTCAAACAGGGAAAATTAATGCATCTGGTTACACGGATGTTGGAGGGCCAAAAGACAATTGGGTAATAGATTCAAAATTAATACCATAGAGAGTTAATAATGTTAATTTATAAAGAGCACCTACAAATCAAAAGGAAAAAAACCAACAACTTCACATGAAAATGGGCAAAGTATACGAAAAGTCATAGTTAAGAAAATACAAATGGGGGACTTCCTTGGTAGTCCAGTGGTTAAGAATCTGCCTTCCAATGCAAGGGACTCGAGTTTGATCCCTGGTCGGGGAACTAAGATCCCACATGCCGCGGGGAAACTAAGCCTGCGTGCCACAACTACTGAGCCCATGTGCTCTAGAGCCCACGCGCCACACCTAGAGAGAAGCCCACACGCCTCAGCGAAAGATCCTGTGTGCCTCAACTAAGACCTGATGCAGCCAAATAAATTAATTAATTAGGGAGGTGTGTGGCACTCCCTCAGCTGAACTTTGGGGGCAAATAAGTGGGGCCTGCTGGGAACAGGACTTCTAAAACAACAAATATGTCTGGAAGGCTGTGGTCCAAGGCCATTTTTGCTGGCTATAAGCGGGGTCTACGGAACCAGAGGGAGCACACAGCTCTCCTGAAAATTGAAGGTGTATATGCTCGAGATGAAACTGAATTCTATCTAGGCAAGAGATGTGCTTATGTGTACAAAGCAAAGAACAACAGAGTAACTCCTGGTGGAAAACCTAACAAAACCAGAGTAATCTGGGGAAAGATAACTCATGCTCATGGAAACAGTGACATGGTTTGTGCCAAATTCCGAAGCAACCTTCCTGCTAAGGGCATTGGACACGGAATCCATGTGATGCTGTACCCTTCAAGGATTTAAACTTACTGAAAAGTAAATAAATAAAAGTGTGGATTTGTTCCCGTGTATTTTTGTTTAATTAATTAATTAATTAATTACTTTAAAAAGAAAATACAAATGGGTTTTAACACATGAAAAGATGCTCAACCTCATTCAAAAGAAAATAAGTAAAAATTAAAACTATAATGAGATGATATTCTTCATTTATCATTTTGGAAAGATCAAAAGCCGTTAAAAACAACAAGTACTGACTCAGAACCATCCAAAATAAATGAAGTGGAAAAAGCAAGTTGCAGAATGGTGTGACAATTTGTGTCCCAAAAAAGGGAGAATAAGAATATATATTTACAATACATACAAGCACATATATAATAAACACTATATATGCACACACTATATATGCACACACACATACATACATACATACAATAATAATCTCTGGAAGAGTAGAGAAGGAAAAGTGCTAATTGTTGTTTTTGTCTGCAGGAAGGGGACCTGGAGAAAGGGGAACTTACTTTTTACAGAATACCCTTTGTTTATTTATTTGTATTGTGGTCAAATACATGTAACATAAAATTTACCATTTTAAATATTTTAGAGTGTACAATTCAGCAACATTTAGTACATTCACAATGTTGTGCAGCCATCGCCACTATCTAGTTACAGAACATTTTCATCACCCCAACAGGAGACCCCATACTCATTAGCAGTCACTTCCCACCCGCCCTTTCCCCCAGACCCTGGCAACCACTAACCTGCAGATAAGAAAATCTCTATGGATTTGCCTCTTCTGGATATTTCATATAAATGGAATAATATAATATGTGGCCTTTTGTGTCTGGCTTCTTTCAGTTAGCATAACGTTTCAAGGTCCATCCAAATAGTATCATGTATCAGTACTTCATTCCTTTTTATGGCTGAATAATGTTCCACTGTATGAATATACCACATTTTGTTTATCTAGTGTCAGTTGATGACATTTGGGTTGTTTCCACTTTTTGGCTATTGTGAATAGTGGTGCTATGAACATTCGTGTATAAGTTTTTATTTGAACACCTGTTTTCAGTTTGCGGGGGTATAGACCCAGGAGTGGAATTTCTGGGTCATATGATAATCGCTGAAAACTCTGTAGTGACTTTATTTTTTTTTAATTAATTAATTAATTTATTTATATTTTGGCTGAGTTGGGTCTTCATTGCTGCCGGCAGGCTTTCTCTAGTTGCAGCAAGCGGGGGCTACTCTTCATTGCAGTGCGCGGGCTTCTCATTGCGGTGGCTTGTCTTGTTGCGGAGCACAGGCTCTAGGCGCGTGGGCTTCAGTAGTTGTGGCTCGTGGGCTGTAGAGCGCAGGCTCAGTAGTTGTGGCGCATGGGCTTAGTTGCTCCGCGGCATGTGGGATCTTCCCGGACCAGGGCTTGAACTACACTGGCAGGCAGATTCTTAACCACTGCGCCACCAGGGAAGTCCCTGTAGTGACTTTTGAATGTTGTACCACATGCATATATTACCTAATCAAAACTTGACTATTGTAATAAAAATAACTAAGTAGAGACAAATGTATTGTTTTATAATCACATTTCGGCAGCTCTGCAAAATCAGCATTGGATCAGTTAATGGCCTCACAGTCCTAAAAGAAACTGAGGTGTAGAAAGTTAAAATATAATCTAATTTTAAAATATGACTCATAGAACCAGTAGGTCTTCAGGCTACAAATGTTCCCCATCATTAAATGTTCCAGCAGCATTGCCCTGGTGAGCATGGAAAGGGCTGTGAGAATGTTTTCTAAATCCATTTAAGAAAAGGTAAAGCGGTAATTAAAGTTGGCTTCAACCCTGTGATTGTTTGCTGCCTGGACTCTCAGTGGGAGCCTTGGCTCCTGCAACACCACCGATGTCCTCTAGGGGGCGATCCCCAGAGAGACTGGAGTTCCTGGCGTTGCTCTGCGCTGGTGACAGGGGAGTGTTCATCCCGCAGAGCTTTCACAAAGACAAGGAGAGGGAACGCTGTGACAAAGAACCAGCGCTGGAAGGACACTTGGAAAACATACTTCTCAAGCCCTTTATTTTTAAACAAGGAGGCTGAGACCCAGAGTGGCTGCTGATAGTCACACAGACTTTAAACACCAAGTCTGGAAACTTCTGCTATGTTGCTTTGTGAAGTGCGGGGAGAGTGGGTTGCCAGGTCTGATAGAGCTAAGTTTGGATCCCTCCTCCTTCCCTCTCTCTACTCCCCAGTCCACCCAACTCCCACCACTTAACTTAAATGTGTGACCTAGGGCCAGTTAACTTTTCTGAGCCTGCTTCATTATCTGTATAATGGGGATAATAGCATGAAGAAAGAAATGATGAAGGAAGGGGAAAATGATATCATGTATGTATAGGACCTTGCTTACTCTTGGTGCCTATTGGTTGTCGATAAATATTTGTCATGTGAATGAGCATGTCCCTCCTCTAGCCCTCTAGAGGCAATGCTTCCGCTGCCCAAATAAATTTTTATTGATGACATTTTAGGCAGTATCCTTACGGACTTTCTCACATCTAGAAAGCTGACCTTGGGAGGGAAAGGAAAGGAGAGTTTGGGGTGGTAGCGCCGCTCCTGTTGGGGTGAAAAGCTCCTTCGTGAAGCCTGAGCAGCCCCAGTTACTGCCCTGCTCTGCTGCCAGCACTTGGACGCCTGCACATCTGTCAGCCAGAGGTCCCCAGAGCTCCCAGGTCCTGACAGACTCTGCCGGAAAAGTGGGGTCCCTAGTGAGGGCAACAGAGTCAAATCCCCCTCGGCCCAGTTTCTGCCTCCCCTTCCCCAGTGCTCAGACAAAAGACCCAATTTGGCTATTTCAAGTAATACTAATCAAACTGTTTTATGGGAGCTGTTGTTTATGCCTGGCTATAAATGATCATGCATATCAGCAAACACATCAGAATAATGTGGTGATAAATTTTAGTTGGTTGCATTATAAAATTCAGGTCATGTTTTCTCAGTCTTCATAATTTATATGGTACAAACAATTTTTTTCAATTAGGTAATAAGTTGTAAGTCTCACAGTTTGGGTCGGGGGGAGGGAACGGGGGGATGGGCTAAAATATATTTTTTCATTATAAAAAATGTTGCTGTAATATACAAAATGGGGGAAATAGAGAAAAGAAAGTCTCCCATAATTCCATCATTCAACCACTGTTAGTGTTTTTCAGTAGATTTTTAAAAGATTTTTTAAATGCACTTTTTTTTTTTTTTTTTAAATGCACTTTTTACAGAGTTGTAACCAGGCTAACATTTCTTTCCCTTGGCAGTGAAAGTGCAGAGTCCTAACCACTGGACTGCCAGGGAATTCCCCAGGCTAACATTTCTCATTAGAAAAATTTGGCTTCCTCAGTGCCTCGCAATGCCTCAGTTCCTTCCCATTCATTCATCAAACATCTCCTAAATGCCTACTATGTGCCCAGCACTGGGGTGCAAAGATGAATTAGACAGGGTCCTTGCTAGGATATTGTTCCTTCTCCTGTCACAGCTTCTTCAGTTTGTTTATGTATCTGCTAAATGGTGCTATTCATTGGGGGGAAGCCCTCAAAAGAAGAGGACACTGATGTATTAAAGGCAGGGTAGGGGAGTGTGTCTGGTGAGGGCAAGGAACAGCAAAGAGCCTGGCATAGCCAGAAAAATAGGAAGTGCTCAGTGAGTACTTGCTGAGTGAATGAATTATCCCAGCATGCAGTGCAAACACTTTGGTTTAGTCCTTAGGGTGCCACAGTAGCTCTCAAATTGTATCTCTCTCTGCCTCCTTTCTTTCAGGTTTTCAAAAATGTTATCTGTGCAGAGGTTATCCTCTTGAAATCTCTGGCCAACTTTTTAAGATCTCATTCCTCCCACTATCCTCCTCTAACCTCACTTTCCATTTAACTGAGAATTTGTCCCTGACTTTGAGTTTTCCTCTTCTGGGTCACTTGCTTGGGTCTCTGTATCCTTCTTGGTCTAATGTGCCCAGTGCATAGAACAATACCTGTTAAATTGAGTGATCAGTTAAAGATTTCTTGAATGAGTCAATGCATTTACCCTTGTGAGTTTCATCAATCCTTTTGCCATCCCTCTTTCTTTAGGCTTAATTTACTTGTGCTTTTTTTTTATTATTAATTTTTATTTGAGTATAGTTGCTTTACGATGTTGTGTTAGTTTCTGCTGTACAGCAAAGTGAATCAGTTATACGTATACATATATCCCCTCTTTTTTTGGATTTCCTTCCCATTTAGATCACCACAGAGAATTGAGTAGAATTCCCTGTGCTATACAGTAGGTTCTCATTAGTTACCTATTTCATACATAGTAGTGTATCTATGTCAATCCCAATTTCCCAGTTCATCCCACCCCCCTTCCCCTCTTGGTATCCGTAAGTTTGTTCTCTACATCTGTGTCTCTATTGCTGCTTTGCAAATAAGTTCATCTGTACCATTTTTCTAGGTTCATCTGTACCGTTTTTCTAGATTCCCCATATAAGTGATATTATATGATATTTGTTTTTCTCTTTCTGACTTACTTCACTCTGTATGACAGTCTCTAGGTCTATCATGTCTCTACAAATGACCCAATTTTGTTCCTTTTTATGGCTGAGTAATATTCCATTTTATATATGTACCACGTCTTTTTTTTTATCATCGTTATTGGAGTATAATTGATTTACAATGGTGTGTTAGTTTCTGCTTTATAACAAAGTGAATCAACTATACATATACATATATCCCCATATCTCTTCCCTCTTGCGTCTCCCTCCCTCCCACCCTCCCTATCCCAACCCTCTAGGTGGTCACAAAGCACCGAGCTGATCTCCCTGTGCTATGCGGCTGCTTCCCACTAGCTATCTATTTTACATTTGGTAGTGTATATAAGTCCATGCCACTCTCTCACTTTGTCCCAGCTTACCCTTCCCCCTCCCCGTGTCCTCAAGTCTATTCTCTAGTAAGTCTGCCTCTTTATTCCTGTCCTGCCCCTAGGTTCTTCATGACCATTTTATTTTTTATTTTTTTAGATTCCATATATATGTGTTAGCATACGGTATTTGTTTTTCTCCTTCTGACTTACTTCACTCTGTATGACAGACTCTAGGTTCATCCACCTCACTACAAATAACTCAATTTTGTTTCTTTTTATGGCTGAGTAATATTCCATTGTATATATGTGCCACATCTTCTTTATCCATTCATCTGTTTATGGACAGATGCTTCCATGTCCTGGCTATTGCAAATAGGGCAGCAATAAACATTGTGGTATATGACTCTTTTTGAATTATGGTTTTCTCAGGGTATATGCCCAGGAGTGGGATTGCTGTGTCATATGGTAGTTCTATTTTTAGTTTTTTTAAGGAACCTCCATACTGTTCTCCATAGTGGCTGTATCAATTTACATTCCCACCAACAGTCCAAGAGGGTTCCCTTTTCTCCACACCCTCTCCAGCATTTACTGTTTGTAGATTTTCTGATGATGGCCATTCTAATCAGTGTGAGGTGATACCTCATTGTAGTTTTGATTTGCACTCTCTAATAATTAGTGATGTTGAGCAGCTTTTCATGTGCTTCTTGGCCATCTGTATGTCTTCTTTGGAGAAATGTCTATTTAGGTCATCTGCTCATTTTTTGATTGGGTTGTTTGTTTTTTGATAATGAGCTGCATGAGCTGTTTGTATATTTTGGAGATTAATTCCTTGTCGGTTGCTCATCTGCAAATAATTTCTCTGATTCTGAGGATTGTCTTTTTGTTTTGTTTATGGTTTCCTTTGCTGTGCAAAAGCGTTTAAGTTTAATTAGGTCCCATTTGTTTATTTTTGTTTTTATTTTCATTGCTCTAGGAGGTGGGTCAAAAAAGATCTTGCTGCGATTTATGTCAAAGAATGTTCTGCCTATGTTTTCCTCTAAGAGTTTTATAGCGTCCAGCCTTACATTTAGGTCTTTAATCCATTTTGAGTTTATTTTTGTGTATGGTGTTAGGGAGTGTTCTGATTTCATTCTTTTACATGTAGCTGTCCAGTTTTCCCAGCACCACTTATTGAAGAGACTGCCTTTTCTCCATTGTATATTCTTGCCTCCTTTGTCATAGATTAGGTGACCATAGGTGTGTGGGTTTATCTCCGGGCTTTCTATCCTGTTCCATTGATCTACTTGTGCTTTTTTTGAACTCATGTGAGTTACTATCTGTTTTTCACTCAGTCTGTTCCTTTCCCCAGGAGAGGGGCCACGTGCTACCTCCCAGGGGTGTCTCCTTGCATACCAGCCTCTTTTGGACTTAAAGAGGATGGAGATCTTTTAGGGAAGGGAAGAGAGAATGTCTGCCTGCCTGCCTGCCTACCACCCAGCACTCAGAAGAGTAAGCCCAAACTCTCATGCCTTGGACTTTCCCCAGCTCCACCCCAAGAGTCTATCAGAGTGTGAATCTAGAAGCCATTTACATGAGTTCCCCATGGGAACAAGAAGCTACAAGAAGGCAGGCAAGGAGTAAGGGCTCTAATTTAAGATTAGAACACATAAGATTCACATGTTCTAGTCAAATCCATATTTATAAAAAAAAAAATCCAGATTTATCATTTTCAACCATGTGGTGATGCCTGTTTCACACCACACCAAAATGTCTTTATGGGGCTATCATAGAGAAACAGGATAGAAACCCTGGGCTGGGGATGAGGAGACCTGGTTCTCTTCCTGTCTTGGCTTCTTTTTTATTAATTTTAATTTTAGTTTATTCAGCTTTATTAAGGTATAATTGACAAATGTATAAGACATTTAAAGTGTCCATGGTGGTGATTTGATATGTGTATACATTGTGAACTGGTTTGGCCTCTCTAGGTGTCAGTTTCCTCATCGGTAATAGGATGACTGGACTACAGGATCTCCAAAAGTCATTCAAGTGCCAAGATCCTAATCCAGGATCCTGTCTCCAAGGGAAAGACTGCCACCTGGCATTCAAATCTTCCCACCACGACAACTGTGCAGACTAGTATCACCCTCACCCACAGACACACAACACTGTCCTATCACAGGGAACTCAGTTTTGGACAGGCTGCTGGTGCACAGAAGGAAGTAGTAGATCAGCTTATTCAAGGGAACTCAGCCCTGAGAAGAGCTGATGGCCCTGCCCAAAGTCTCAGGAGGCTGAAACGTATCAAAACTCCCATTTAGTAATGTGTACCGAGAACCACAGGTGCCACGTGGAGGACATTGCTGTTCCCATCCCACCCTTCTCCACCCCACTCTAAATCCTGTCCCCTTCACCCGTTTCCAGGATGGCTGCCCCTGGAAACCAAGGTACAATCAGAAGGCTGTTCGGCAAGTGTGAGTGTCTCTGTGACAGGCAGGGCTCCCTGGTCCTCTAGAGGCCTGCCCACCTAGGCCTCTGTCCCCCCCCACCCTCAGTGCCAGAGACACACTGGCCAAGTTCCTTTGGAAATGCCCTGTCTCTGTGCTCCTGGCTGCTTTTCCTATTTCTGATTACTCAGGTTCCCATTAAAGTGTGGGGATGGCTTTGGGGACGTTCTCTAGTAGATGCTAATTTAGCATAAATGAGGTTGGAGGAGCTGATTTCCTGGGAAGTGTCTGACTTTATTAGTTGGGAAGGGTGTGGCCCACCTCCTACAGGGCCTGGGGCTGCCCCCTTTTGCCACCCTTCCCCACCACTCTTTCCTCAGAATCCTTTCAGTCCTTGCCAACCCCTCTGACCTCCTTGCAACCAGGCCCAGGTTGCAAGGAGGTCATTTTTGTCTTCCAATGGGAATATTCTAGTAGGCGTCTCCCCAGATATCCACTCTAGGGTGTCCAAGGCAAAAGTAAGAGCTTCAAAAATGTGTATAGGATAAAGTTGGTGACCCATGTTTATAGGAACCTTCTTTATGAATGGCAAGAGTTACATGTTCTACACATATTATCTCAACCATTCTTTACCACTCTATGGGGTGGGCACTATGGTAACCCCCATTTTACAGGTTTTGGACCTAAGCGGTTCAGAGAGAGTACACCGCTTATCCAAGATCACACAGTTAGTAAGAGGTGGAGGGGCGCTCGAACTCAGTTCTGTCCATTGCCAAAGCCAAGGCTCTGTCCATCAAGTCACTGTCTTCAAGGGCCAAACATTTGTTGAGAACCTACTATGTGTAAAACCCTGGGGCCAGTACTATGATAAATATCCAGATGAATGAGGATGGGTAGCTCTTGCATTCCAGGGAGACAGTTTCTAACTGGGAGGTAGTATAAATGTGAGGAATTCTGTTCCAAAGCAGATTGCAATAAGTGCTGTCTCTAAGGACAAGCAGAGTCCCATGGGAACGTGGATAAAGGAGGGAGATTAATCCATGCTGTGTGTGTGTGAGAGAGGGAGAGAGAGAGAGGAGGAAAGAAGAGAGGAAGAGGAGAAGGAGGGAGTGGGAGAGAGAGAGAAAATATGAATGAGATGGGTGCTGGGCAGAATTTTTCTAAACATGGGCTTTGTGTTGCGCCTCGTGGGTTGGAGGGCTTCCACAGGCTGGAGTGAAAGAGGCTGAACAAAGAGCTTGAGCGAGAAGCCAGGGCGAGAGCACTGAGAATCTGCTCAGCAGTCAGGCCCATGTAGTAGGTGGAGAAGCAAGGCTGGCAGGTCAGTCAGGAACAAATTAGGGGAAACTTGATGCCACGGAAGGGTCTAGGCTTGCTTCTGGGAGCATTGGGCAGCTGCTGACAGCTTCTAATAGAGCACAGGCAGGAAGTGATGATGCAAGTTTGCAGTGAGATCTGGCAGTGGGAGGTGGGGATGTGGCCTTTGCGTGGTTCCTCCCTTCTTTGGCCAACACCCACTGCCAGGCTGGCCACTCAGCGGGGACACGAAGAGAACTGGTTCCAGCCTTGCAAGCTCCCAGTATCAGCACAGGCTGAGCGCAAGGCCCCTTCAAGGCCTATGGGAGGGGTTCAGAGAAGGGAGTGTCCTGATTTTTTTTTGGCTGTCGGGGAAGGTGTGGTCCAGTAGGAAACATTGAGGGTCCTGGGGTAGGAGGAGATGGCGGGCATGGGCAGGGGAAATGGAAAGGAAATGTATTCTGAGACACGGTGAAGAAGTCTTTTCAACTCAGCCAAAGCAGAATAAGTGCCCTCACCCCTTACAAATTCAGGCTAATTTCTGACTTTGAAAATCTTTTTTAAGGAAGTACAGATGAATTTGTCTTTCAAGTGCTGTAAAAACTCAGTGAAATCCAGAAACCAGTTGCCAGGCCATTCAATTCACCAGAATTATTTTTTTGATTCAGTTATAAGAAAAAGTGGTAAATGACTATAGCCAAGTTAATATCAGGACGTTGGGCTTCCCTGGTGGCGCAGTGGTTAACAACCCGCCTGCCAGTGCAGGGGATACGGGTTCGAGCCCTGGTCCGGGAAGATCCCACATGCCGCAGAGCAACTGAGCCCGTGCGCCACAACTACTGAGCCTGCGCTCTAGAGCCCACGAGCCACAGTTACTGAAGCCCGCGTGCCTAGAGCCCATGCTCCGCAACAAGAGAAGCCACCGCAATGAGAGGCCCGCGCACTGTGATGAAGAGTAGCCCCCGCTCACAGCAACTAGAGAAAGCCTGCTCGCGCAGCAACAAAGACCCAGTGCAGCCAAAAATTAATTAATTAATTAATTAATTTAAAAAAATCAGGATGCAGTAATAACCAAAATGGGAAAAGAATTTGAAAAAGAATAGATACCTTTGTATGTATAACTGAATCACTGTGCTGTACACCTGAAACTAACACAACGTTGTAAATCAACTATACTCCAATATAAAATAAAAGATTAAAAAAAAATCAGGATGCATTTTCTACAAGATTAACGAAGAGTAGCCCCCGCTTGCTGCAACTAGAAAAAGCCCGAGCGCAGCAATGAAGACCCAGTGCAGCCAAAAATAAATTAAAAAAAAAAAAAGCAGCTAGTTTAGCTCACAACTCAAAAAAGTGCTTTAAAAAAAAAAATCAGGATGTCAACCATAAAACTACCCACTGTGGATGACCACAGGCAGAATCAGCGGTGCACGCAGAAGGTGACAGTCTAGGACCCATTCGAGGGGAATGGGGGAGGCAAGCCTGCCTCTGTAGCCATCTTTCTCCAGGAGAACCAGCTCATGCATCCTGCACACAGGAAGGGCCGAACGAGAAGCATGAAAAAATCCTTTTGCAGCTTGGCTTTGCACAGACTCTGGCAAGCGACGAGCACGCTGATGTCAGGAGCTGCCCAGAGGACTCTGTGTTGCTGGACAAATGTGTCACCTCTCTAGGACCAGTTTCCTCCTCTGTGAAACTTCTGGCCCTTCCAGTTCTCTCATCATTCTGCCCTAAGGGCTCTCAGGGTAATCTTCCACGAAGCCTTGCTGATTCTGAGCTCCATTTCCCGCCTGAAAGCACCAGCCGCTCCACAGGAAACTGAGAAAGGCCAAAAGGGCTCTAAAGCCCTTTCCTTACTTTTCCACTATTGTTCTTCAGATGGTAATAATGTGAAATACCTTTTTTCTCCTGCTGCTGCCAATTTATAACTGGGTCAACCACAGCAGAGCTTTCTAGATGATGGAATTATAAAATATGCTTATAACCTTTGGTGTGATTACATAAATGCGTAAATTATGGGTGTTGGCAACTTCAGAAAATGGTTCTGATCATGACATGTGGATCCCTGTTCTCCCTTTCCAAACATTAAGTATTTGGCTAAGGGAGACAGAGCAGGGGAATCTCCATTTTGGAAGCAGCTATTATTAAAGTATTTGTTTGTTTATTTATTTATTTATGGCTGTGTTGGGTCTTCGTTTCTATGCGAGGGCTTTCTCTAGTTGTGGCAAGCGGGGGCCACTCTTCATCGCGGTGCGCGGGCCTCTCACTATCGCGGCCTCTCGTTGCGGAGCACAGGCTCCAGACGCGCAGGCTCAGTAGTTGTGGCTCACGGGCCTAGTTGCTCCGCGGCATGTGAGATCTTACCAGACCGGGGCTCGAACCCGTGTCCCCTGCATTGGCAGGCAGACTCTCAACCACTGCGCCCCCAGGGAAGCCCTGGAAGCAGCTATTATTTTTCCTATTTCATAGACACAGGCTCCAGAGAGGTCAGGCTGCTGGCCCAAGGTCACACAGCAGGCCAGTGGCAGAAGCAGGACCCCAGCCGGATTGGACCCAAAGACTTGCTTCTTTACAGTGCATCAGACACCTCATGGAAGGGTCTGGGACTATGAAAATTTATGTTCTGGTTGTGTGAGAAATTCATTTTCTGGTTAGCTGGATATTCCTGAGAGCTGAATTGTCAGGTTAGGTTAGGTTAGGTTAGGAGTGGGGAAGGCGGAGATGGAGGTTCTCTAAGCCTAGGATTCTTTTCCCCACCAAAATCCTACTTCTTAAAGTGTATGAGCCTCTCCCTCTCAGTGGTTTGCAAGCTCCTCATGGACACAGTCTCAGAGGTCTGGTCATGATTATGGTGTGGGGCAGTCACATCTGCATTCGAATCTCTCCTATTTGGTTCTTTTTTTAAAAAATATTTATTTATTTATTTGGCTGCACTGGGTTTTAGTTGCGGCCGGCGGGATCTTCGTTGCAGCCTGTGGGCTCTTAGTTGTGGCATGCAGGATCTAGTTCCCCAACCAGGGATCAAACCCAGCCCCCTGCATTGGGAGCATGGAGTCTTAACCACTGGACCACCAGGGAAGTCCCTCTCCTATTTGGTTCCACCTAGGTGTGTGCTGTGGTTTTCATTTGCATTTCCCAGATGACTAATGCAGTCGAACATCTTATAGATGTTAATAATTGTTAGTGGTACCTTTATTTCCTCTGTCTTATCTCTCATCTTTCTGCATCTTTGCACCCTTATCCCCTCTCCCAGGACCTGGCAAAGTGCAACCCTGAAAGAGTCCCGAGTCCTGGGAACCCAGATTTCTCTATGATGGCAGTTCTCTGCTCCAGAGAATCAGCTGCCCTTTAATGTCTTTCTGCCCTCCTTGCCAGCCTCACCTCTCAGCTTTCTACCTCCTTGCACATGACTCTCCAGCCAGACTGGCAGTCTCAGACCCTCTCTGAGTCTCTGAGCATTTGCAGGTACAGTTCCCTCTGCCTGGGATGCTATGACCCCCTCCCCCACTCTACCTGGTTAACTTCTTTTTTTAAATTTTTTAATTTTTTAAAATTTTTGTTTATATTTCAATAAATTTAACCAGAACAAACATAACATAGGGGTAAAAAAAAGATTACAAAAACTTAAACTACATCTTGACGAAGACCTGTAGGAAATAATGTGCAAACCAACGCTGGTTCCCAGATACACTTTGCATTAACTTTTTTTTTTTTCACACACACACACTGTATTTTATTTTTCCAAGAGATAAATAAACTGACACCAAGCATTGTAAATGGATGACCACAACAAAAGCAGCAATGATTGCAATTACTAAACATGAAACACACTCATACTGTGTCATAATATTGACATTCAGTCCAGTAATCCTCCACTGTAACAGGTACTTGGTTAACTTCTATATACCATTCAAGTCTCAGATCATATGTCACTTCCTCCAGGAAGTCTTGCCTGATGCTTCCCCCACCCTCACCCACTAGCCTGGGTTAGTTGCCCCTTGTTTGTGGCTAAGCAACATCCTGTACTTCCCTTCATAACACTTATCACACTGGGTTGCAATTGCCTCTCTGCCGGTCTGTTTCTCTTGCTCCCTTCCTCATCCCTTTGAGGATGAGACTTCGTGTTGTTTCACTTTTATATCCCATGAGCCTTGGGCATCAGTAATATTTGTTGAATGAGCAATCTGGCCTGGATGCCTTTAAAAAGGATAAAAATCTGCCCTTCTGGCCAGCTATCCTACAATCAATGATTTCAGGCCATCATCCTTCATCCCCCACATCAACCCTCCTATTTGACAAGGTCTCAAGGAAATGGACATTTATTGAGTGTCTACTGTATACCAAGCACCAAGCCAGGCCCTTTTTGTGTGAAGTCATTTTCACAATTTAAAGGCTTAAGACTCCATGTCTAGACAGCACTTTGAAATTCAGAGGCTCTGATGTCCAGTCAGTCAATGAGCAAAGGGGAAAGGAGTGATATTACACTTTCCATCTTGACAGTGGCAAAGAGATGTCAACAGAGGAGGCCCCCATGTAGTGCAGAGCTCTAAGTCCCTGTAATTTGTTGGGTAAATGAACAAATAGTTGTAGAGGAAGCACAGAAAGAAAGAGCAGACTGGAAGCCTAGAAGACCCAACATTTCTTTCTGACCTAATATATTTCCCCCACGTGTTGATAAACAAAACTAGACACTGAAGTATTTTTGTCATGGGCAGCTGTCCACAGTGCCAGCCAAGGCTGATCCTTGTGATTTCTGCTCACTCTATTGACTAAAAATGACTGCACCCAGCTATAAAGGGAGCTGAGAACTTTCTTTTCTGAAACCAGGAGGAAAAGAAAACAGATTTGGGGTGAACAGTTAGCAGTCTCTGCTGCGGGATACAAGGACGGTCTTGCCTCTGCCAGCGTCACTGGGTGGCCCTGAGCTATCACAGGATAAATGGATGTTCACTCTAGAACGGCCCTTGGGGATCATCCAGATTCAACTCCCTGATTTTACAAATGGGAGACTGGGGCCCAGAGAGAAAAGTGACTCCTTGACTCGTCAAAGAGTTGTTTGGTGCTAGAGCCATTTGGTTTTGCTTAATTGGTCAGTGCTTTAGCTGCAAAGTGGGTCTTTAAACAAGAAAACCTTCTCATCTCCTTCATAAAAGTGCTGTGAAGTTCACATTTCAATGATAAAGAAGAAAGCATTAAAAGCAATAGAAGAAAGCAATACAAATTAAGATGTTGATGATACAATGATTGTTACAATGGTACTGAACATAAATGATCCTTTCTTTAGTTACTTAAAAGGCTCTTCTGTGTCCTGTGGTCCTTAAGAGTCTTCTTCCTTGTTAGGAACTTCAGCTACCCCCATAAAATATGGCAAAATTATTTAGCTGGCCATGTGTGTGAGGGGTGAAAACCACCTTTGATAAAAGAGCAATTACTAATTATGTAAATTTATGCAATTATTTATACCTTCTTTGAGCTTTAGTTCTTTCATCAGTAAAAAGGAAATGATAATACCTCCAACTAAAATTTGTTGTGGGGATTAAAGAAGAAATGAAAACCACTTGATATAGTATCTTGCACCCAGCTGGGACCCACTTAATGTAAATTTCTGTTCTTGCAGAGTTGAGGTCCTTTCTGTGAATACCTAGGGGAACATTACACACAATGATTGATGTAATCGCTCTTGAAAGGGGCACTTCCAACAACATTTAATCAATAAATATAATCTTTTCCCAATATCTTCAACTGCTGAACTCATTGCCTAGGACCCACAATTGAAAAGAAAAGCATCTGCTCCCAAAGGAGACTGAAATGTAAACAGAAAAGCCCAGCACCATGTGACAACATGCAGGAACGGAAAGAGTGATGGTGTGAGGGGAGGGCTTAGAAGTCTGCTTGGGTGAGTGAGGGAGGGCTTCCCTAAGGAGGCTGTATGCTTCATGGGGGAGGAGTTACAGCTGGGCAGGTAAAAGGGAATGGAGGGGAGGACACAGGTGTGAGGAAGCACATTTTCTATAATGAGGGAGCTATTTTAGATATTGCTAGAACAGTTTTTTTTTTTTTAAAGCTTTAACAAAAGAGAAGGGACAGGTGACTGTGATGGCAGTGGGTTTCCAATTTTATCTTGCCACACATAGGGAGCCACTGGAGAATTTGGGGCAGGGAGATAATGCAAAAGCGGTGAATGAAAAGAACTGGGAGAATGACAGCCAGTGAGGGCTGGCTGGCTGAAGCCCACACCCAGCCCCGTCATTCATTTACTCATTCAACAAATAGTTCCTGAGGACCTGCCATGCACCAGGCTGAATTCCAGAAGCTGGAAATCAGGCAATGAACAGGACTAGCAAGGTCTCTGTTCTCATGGAGGAGACTGACAATAGATAAACAAGTAAACAAGCAAGGAAGTATCAGATAAGTGCCTCTTGGAAAATTAAACAAGGTGATAAAAGAGTCCCTGAGCGGCTGCTCCTTCCGAATACTCACCAAGCCTCCTCTTGAGTTTTCCAAGCAGGTTTTGCTCCTAGAAAAATCTCCAAGGTAAATAATTAACCTAGCTCTCTCGGTGCTTCCAATAAGGCTTCTTCCCCTGGGCCTGGTCAGCTTGCAATCCTTGCTTCGGGACCACCAATTCTGCCAGAAGTCTCAAGTCTAAAAGTTAGGGGACGGTCATAACAACCTTGAGACCGGTCCTGATCATGGTTCCCTCCGCAACCTATAACCACCCACTTCGCCACCCCCGGCTCCTGGCTCAACCCTCCCTCCTCCCTTTATATAGATATACCCTTTAGAAGAAAAACACTTGATAGTGTGGTTGAAGTTATGCATTTCTCTCCTCTGAAAAAATGCAAACTTTTAAAACTCGCCCTCCTCTGCTGGCAAGAGCCGCCCTCCTCCCCCATCCCTACCCCCTGGCACTCCCGAGGGCTGGGCGGGGACTCTCGGAGGCGGCGCGTTCCCGGCACCCGGCACCCGTGCTGGAGGCTGGCTCAGCACCACCAGGGCTCACCCTTGTGTAAGTCAGAGCTCCTCAGCGCCAAAGGGATGTGGGCCAAGAACCAAAAAGAAAACGTAATAATAAATGTAGCCGAAGAATCGAGGGACTAAAAAAGCAGATTTCCCAGTGTGCCCCGTGGTCTTCCCCCGTTTGACACATTTACTCACCACGAGGTTTTTTTTCCCAAAGAAAAAAATTTTTTTAGTTATGAAAACTTTCAGAGACACAGGAAAGTTTTAGGTAAACCTAGCAAAAGCCCCAGGAGGGACTTCTGATTTTGCCCAGCTTCTCTGAACTGCCTGATAGTCATAGTTTGCCCTCTGCGGTCTATACCAGTCAGGGGGGACTAAGTTAGGGCCCCTGCTCGGAGGGGTTTTTATTCTAGTTAGGGAGAGAAGACTCTAATAAAAACTATTTTTCCTTTCTTCCCCCCCCTCCCCGCCGGCAGATTACACCTCACAAGGTGTTTTCACATTCCTGATGCCGTTAAAATCATAAACTCAGAGCTGAAGGGAAATTTACAGATCAAGTGGGGGAGAAGGGGGTGACTACCTGGCATATATTGGGCCACTTTCTAACCGCCTGCCCATGGTAGACATTGCTAATCGATCACTCACTCAGTCATGATTGAACACATTTATTGGATGCCCTCCATGTTCCACATGTTATGTTAGGAATACAGCAGGAAACCAGACAGACTTTTTTGCTACCCTTATGGACCTCCAAGGGGAAGACAGACATTAAACAAATAATTACGTGCCTGAAGAGTGTTTTAAAAAGGCAGAATATGGGGGCAGACAAGGGCATCACACACCTGGAGGTAACCTGGAGTTGGGGCAGGGTCAGGAAAGGCCTCCCTGAGGAAGTGATGTTTAAGCTGAGGTCTAGACGATAAGGAAACAGTCTTTGCGAAAGTGAAAAAGGAACCGTTACATGATAGCATAAAAGACCGGCGTGAGTTCAGGGCATGTTTCATGGCTAAATGAGGGGGCATGGATCGTAAATGGGGGGTAGGTTTCCGGAAGGAAACAGAGGTTGATACAGCCAGGCCTTGAAAAAGAATCGGTTGATAGGAGGAGAGAGTTGGGACAGCCTGGGCAGAGGTCACATTTATTGTTTATCCTCCCCCTTCCTAGGAATTATTCTCTCACCTGCTGTCATTAAAAAGAAAAAAGAAAAAAGCTATAAATTATTGACTATCTACTACGGGGTGGCAATTCTCACATCTTCCTTGAGAGATAAGTATTATTTTCCCAGTTTTACGGATAAAAAAGTCTTGGGAGGACTAGAGACACTTGCTAAAGTTGCTCATCAAGTAGGCAGCAGAGCTAGGGATTTGAGCAGCTGCACTTTCCACAACTCGTCACTGCCATAAAACCTCAAGATGGCTTGCTCTAAAGCAGTCAAGTAAAACTTGGGGAGCAATCAAAGAGCGTTGACAGAGGAACTGGAAATGCTCCGGGAGTTGGCGGGGGGGGGCGGGGGGGGGGAGGAAAGTGTCGGCAGAGAGGCCGCAGGTGAGTGGACACCGTTAGGCAGAGGAGTGCGCTGCCGAAACCGAGAGGTGGCGGGTGGTGGGGAGGATGGCGAGGCGTCCTAAGTGACTGAGAGGGCATCCCTGGACTGCTCCAGGACTGCACTGCGGGGAGGTGCCATGCTCTAACCACTACCCCGCCCGGCCCGGTTAATCATTTCCTGACCTTCCTTCCTCCTCTCGCCCAGCCCGCAGGATTGCCACATCAGCCTCCCCCTCCCCCTGCTCGCCTCCTGGCCCTGTTGCTCCTTCGCCGGGTTTTACATGGAGCCCCAACTTTGAGGCAATGTTCGTAATAGCCCGGGACGTCCTCAAGGCCGTGCCCCGGAGAGATAGCAGGCTCGCTAGGGTGTAACGCTTGCCCTAGCGGCCGCTGGAGGCTTGTCCTATCCTCTTTTCTACGAAGGGGTCAGAGAGGCGGGGATCCAATCCCGGCACGGATTAACCAATTACAGACTCGGTTTCCCCTGCGGTAAAAAAGAGGATGGTTACAGCAGCTGGCGGTGTGGTGCGAGGTTTAAATGAGGTACTGTATGTTAAGTGCCTGGCTAGGAGACAGCAGCAGGTGTTTAACAAATGTTAGATCCCTTCTTCCCTTTTTACCACGTGGTAACCGGGACCGCCCCCCTCAGCACACCCAGGTTACAGTTACCTCATTTAAACTTACACCGGAGGGTGAGGTATGAATGTCCGACCACGTGCTCGAGGTAATGCAGATGGTGAGTCACAGTGACGGGGTTTGAACCCAGGTTCACGATCGCCCCCGCACTCAGCACCCAGGTGGCTGGAAAAGGCCATGTGTTCAGAACCTAGAACCCGGTCACTATCGTAGCTGCCGCAGGGAGCAGACCACTAAACCAGTACTGCTCTGGGACCTATGCAGCCCGCTGGGCCACCGGGGGCCAGGCCCTTAACCTCTCTGAGCTTGTGCATTCGTGTGTAAAATGGGGGCTGTCTGTCTGCCCGGGTGGTTTTTATTTTCTTCTTCACACTTTCTTGTGTGGCCAGATTTTCTACCGCAGTGTAGTCAGGCCACTACACACTACGCAGGGTCAGTCTTCTCTGACTGCGAGCGCTCGCCGGGCCGGGGTAAAAGCAGCGGACCGGCCCGGCGTGCCCTGGCTTGGCGCTCCACCCTACCCGGGGCCGGGGGAAACCGCGGCTGCCCGGGGGAGCGGAGTTGGGACAGTCACTTCCGAGCGCAGTCCGACTCTGGGCCACCAGCCTGCGAGCGCGGGGACCTCACCCCGCGGGAGAGGACGGGGGCGGGGCCGGGCCTGTAGGCGGGGCCTGCCCAGGGGAGGGGAGGGGCCGACCTGGGAAGACGGAAGCCCCCAGCCGAGGGGTGGCGGCAGAACCCGGATGCCGGAGCACCACGTTTTCCGGAGCCGGGCTTCGGGAGACGGCGGGCGGGAAAACCCGGCGCCCGGAAGCTTTTGCTTTCTTTGACGCAAGGGCTCGGGACGCAGCCGCCGTCGGCCGAGCGCCCGGCGAGGAACGACCCCAGGCAGAGCCTTCGGAGTCCCTCCTCCGCCCCTCCCCCCCCTCGCCTGGTCTCGGAGCCTCAGTCCTCCTCGCCGCCCTCCTCGTGGCCATGGAGTGTCCGCACCTGAGCTCCAGCGTCTGCATCGCCCCGGACTCAGCCAAGTTCCCCAACGGCTCCCCGTCGTCCTGGTGCTGCAGCGGTGAGTGCGGCCCCAGGCGGCCCTGCAGCGCACCCGAGGCCCCGGCTCTGCCGGGCCTGCCGTCTAGGGGCCGCGGGCAGTCAGCGCGCGGACTCGGGGAGCGGTGCGGGCAAGCCGGGCCCGGCGGCTGGGGAGGGGTACGCGGCGAGGCGGGCGGAGCGGCGGCGGCGGCTCCTTTGTTTCCCGCGGCCCGACGGTCCGTCCGGCGAAGGAGAGGCCCGCGAGGGATAGAGACCGCGGGGGCCACGAGCTCGTGGGGACGGCGGCGAGCGGGGACCCTGGCCTGCGGCTCGCGCCCCCGCGCCGCCCTGCAGTGCCCGGGGGTTGTGCTGGCCTGTGTCGCCGGGTCGGGGGCCGCGGGGGGTGGGTGTCCGGCCCCCACAAGGCGGCCGCACGTGTGGCGGGGCCCGAGTTGCGTCCCCTCCTAGACCGGACGGGAAAAGCGCCGCTCAGGGGCGCAGCTTTGTCTCGGCTGCGGGGCGCGCTGGGGCCCTTAGCTACCTGCCCCGGACCCGCTTCCTTTCGCTTCCCCCCATGCTCCGGCGACCAGATCCACGCCGGGCGAGCGGGAGCCGGGACCTCGAGAGGTGCTTAGAACTCGGGCGGCCGAGGTCGGAGTCTTTCATCAGCCCGGGAAGGTGAAGTTTGAAAACAGGCTGCGGGCTGAAAAAGCTCAGAAGGCTGATTGAGCAGCTGTTTTGGAGGGGCGGCTCGCGTTGCCTTTCAGATATTTTTGTTTGTTTGAAATTGCTTTGGGATTTCCGAGTCCATGTGCTGTAGGACAGTTATTAGGTTTATGTAATGCTTTTGCATTGCTTAAGCATCTTATCTCCTTCTGCCGGGCCCCTCGGAAGCCCCAGTGCCCTCTTATTGTCTGCTCTAGCGACTTAAGATCGCACCGGCCACACTGCTTTGATTACTTCCTGGTAGGGCCCTGGTGCCGCCGATAGAGTCTTTGTTTATCAGCTTTGAGATGATCAGTGGTAGCTTGGGTTGTAGTGTAAAATTTGAATTGTGCATTTCAAAAATCTTAAGTTCATTTGAAGAAATAAAGGGAAGAAAACAGCAATGGTACGATTTAGCTGTGTGACATTTCTCATTGTGGGCCGGAGCTGGGAAGATAGTTCAGAGAATGCCTTGACACTTTTGACAGGTTACTTCTTAAATGGTGATTATGTCCTTGGAGAAAAACACAGGTAAGGCCACAAAGAAAAATGTACCCTGGGATAAGGAATGGAAATAACTGCGGTTTCCTTGAGCTCTCAGAGGTTTGATGCTTTGCTTGCCTTTGTAAAGTCAGATTGTCTTTTTCTGCATGAAGCCCATAAAGATTAACCGGTTAATTGGTTTTACAGTGCAGTATTGCAGTTCTTTTATGAGGGTGTAGAAACTTACCTACGAATGTTTCTTCTACAGTGAATGTTGAGTATGAAACAACAAATAAGGTGTGTTAAACTGCTTTACAAATTAGTTGGTGTTGCATTATCTATAATTGTAGCTAGAGCTGTGGTGCTGTAACTGTAACCCCTGCCCCAGGGATTGAAAAAAAAAAAAAGACCAAAGTAAACACTAGGAAAAGCATACCTCATGAGGAATGATGAAACTACTTCTGCTCATCTGTGGTAAACTACAGGGATAGATACAAAGCAGACAGCACACTTCTGGCTGTTTCTAGGTAAAATCACATCAAGTTTTAAAATGGCCTCATTGGTCACATGCATCTAAAAAAAGGAAAAGAGTTTATGCAAGTGGCAGATATCCTGTTGTGAGTCAGTCTTGCCTTTGTCAGTCAGGGCGTCCACTTGAGTGTGGAAAAGAGATGCAGAAAATTGAGCATCTCTTGAGGAACTTAAGTTAAATTGGAGCATAACTAAGAGGCTTGTGCTGATAAAAAAGAACAAACTAGTATGTGTAGTCCTAAGGGAGGGGTGATTTCTATCCAAGGGCTAGGATGTCATCTTTGCATCTTGCAACGAAGTTTGTCTCTGACATTGCTTTGGGAGGGTGATTTTAGTCATGTGCGTGGATTTGTAGAACCAATAAAGCTAGTTTTGCAACTTTATGTGGGTTTTTTGCTTCTGCTCATGTTCTGTGAGTTGAACCCATTTCATGTGGGCCTTCCACTTTTTCTTGGCACCCATTCATTGATATAGTCTCATGTTTTTGTATTGAGCTTGATCTTGTTCTTGCCTGCCTGTTGTTTCAGTGATTAAATGATTATTAAAACTGTGAGTCCTTGACGAATTCATCATCTTGGAGGGTTATGTATTCTGGTGTTTATTCTCCAGCACTCTCGAATTTCTTCCTTCATTTCTTTCTTTCTTTTTCTTTCTTTTTGGGTAGCCAATGTGTGGAATAATGCGGTGACCAAGTATTGAGTCTGATTACATTCTTATTAGGGAGGGAAAAATCTCTGTTTTGGCACTGGAACAATAAAATTAATGCCCTTGCCTTGTTTTCTTTGGGAGCTTCTAGTTACACCACAGTGAAACAGCCTTAAGGCAGCCAAGCAAATTGCAAAAGACCAACATCCTAGGCTCTCCTAGGTAGCAATACATCCTTGGAAGGTAGTTCTATTTCCTTGGAGCATCGGTTTCATTATGTCATCTGTTAAAAAAGAAGGGAGGGTGGGAATAATACTTCACATTTACTTCACAGGTTGTTGTTAGGATGAACAAGGTAATTTTTGTGAAAACTTTGAGAAACTCCAAACACTATTCAAGTAATAGGTGGTATTATAGGTCAGAACATCTTTATAAAGAGGACTCTCAGTAAATATCTAAAGCCCCTTAGATAGGGCCTAGGATGGACTGGCTTTATGCTGAATTATGCTTTGCAAGGAGATATATTATTCAACAAGATTAGGAGGTGTAAGAAGTAATTATACTTCACAATTAACTTGAGCTTCTTATCTATGAGAAGCCCTTGGTACATATTATTGTATATGTTTTATAATTGTGTACCACAGTGATTCTCAAGCTTTTTGTCTTCAGGACCCCCTTACCCTCTTAAAATTATTAAGAACCCAAAGAGCCTTTGTTTGTACAGCTTATATTTATTGATATTTGATGTACAAGGAATTAAAACAGAAAAAAATTTTAATATATATTTATTAAATCATTTACAATTAGCAATAATAAATCCATTACCTGTTAACATAATAGTTTGTATAAAATAACTATACTTTCAAAACAAAAAAATTGGTGAGAAGATTGGAATTATTTTAATTTTTGCAACTCTGTTGTCTGGCTTAATAGAAGACAGCTGGATTTTCATATCTGCTTTTGCATTCAGTCTCTTGAGATACCACACATCATGTAGCTTCTGGAGAACTCCACTGCGTGCTGGTGAGAGAATGAGGGTAAAGAATAAAAGTAACATCAATGTTATTTATGAAAATAGTTTGAGCTCATGTACCCCATGCAGGGGTTTTGGAAACTCTCAGGGCCTCAGGATCACACTTTGAGAACCCACTTGTATACAACGATAGTAACAGTTAAGGACACCTGCTCTGATCAAAATAGCTTTAAAATATTAAAGAATTCCTTAAGGCCTTAAAACTAGCAACATTTATGTCTGTGTGGAGACTTACAGAGTTTACAAAATGTATTAGCTGGGACCATGGGGTCCAGTAGTCAGTCCCTTGCTCTCAAAAAAGTTACAGTCTAATCTAGTTGGGGAGAGACAGGAAACTAACTGGTTAGAAGATTAATCCATGTTGTGGTTTAAGGTAAATGTTGAAAATAGCAATCTTCTTATGAGGTAAAAGTTGATTTATGTCTAATTTTGCTACAGGCATTCTCATTTTTATTTATTTATTTATTTATTTTTGGCTACGTTGGGTCTTCGTTTGCTGTGCGCGGGCTTTCTCTAGTTGCAGCGAGCGGGGGCTTCTCTTGTTGCGGAGCACGGGCTCTAGGCGCATGGGCTTCAGTAGTTGTGGCGCGTGGGCTCAGTAGTTGTGACTCGTAGGCTCTAGAGCGCAGGCTCAGTAGTTGTGGCGCACGGGCTTAGTTGCTCCGTGGCATGTGGGATCGTCCCAGACCAGGGATTGAACCCGCGTCCCCTGCATTGGCAGGTGGATTCTTAACCACTGTGCCACCAGTAGAGTCCCTAGGCATTCTCATTTTAAATGAAAAAGTTTTAAATAAAAACTAGGACATTCTCTCAAGGTTTTTGTTAAGTGCACATATCAGAGGTTATTTTCAGAAGCTGGAGTCTTGGGCATTTCATATTTTTGTGGGTAAAAGAGTTAAACCAGTGGCAAAATACTGGGGGAAACCCAAATTGTTTAAAAGGATGCCCTAAACACAACTGTTTTAATAACTAAGGAAAGCCAAAGACTTTAAGTGTTTGGGTTAAGTAACCAGTTAAATTGGAGATATTTTAATAGCGTAGGCATGAGAATTTTTCCGTGATTAATTCTTCAAAGAATTGAGAAGGCCTCTCTTTTTTTAAAAATTAATTAATTAATTTTTGGCTGCATTGGGTCTTCATTGCTGCACATGGGCTTTCTCTAGTTGCCGCGAGCGGGGGCTACTCTTCGTTGCGGCCCGCGGGTTTCTCATTGCAGTGGCTTCTCTTTGTTGCGGAGCACGGGGTCTAGGCGCAGGGGCTTCAGTAGTTGTGGCTCTCAGGCTCTAGAGTGCAGGCTCAGTGGGCAGATTCTTAACTGCTGCACCACCAGGGAAATCCGAGAAGGCTTCTTAAAGTTTCTAGTACATGCTTGCCCTCACATTACCTAAGGAAAGTAAGTGTAGGGACTTCCCTGGTGGCGCAGTGGTTAAGAATCCACCTGCCAATGCAGGGGACACGGGTTCGAGCCCTGGTCCGGGAAGATCCTACATGCCGCGGAGCAACTAAGTCCGTGCGCCACAACTACTGAGCCTGCAGTCTAGAGCCCGCGAGCCACAACTACTGAAGCCCACGCGCCAAGAGCCTGTGCTCCCCAACGAGAAGCCACTGCAATAAGAAGCCCGCGCACCGCAACAAAGAGTAGCCCCCGCTCCAAGCAACTAGAGAAAGCCCGCGTGCAGCAACGAAGACCCAACGCAGCCAAAAATAAATAAATAAATAAATAAACTTATTTAAAAAAAAAAAAAGAAAAGTAAGTAGATTAAGTAAATGTTTTGCAGTTTGGGGTGGATATTGGAGATAAAACCTTTTTTGAAGATCCATTTAGTAGGATGGTGTTCTGATTATTGATTCCTTGTCATTGGTAATAAATCTGTAGTTTGTGATGAAGCTTGTGATAAAGGTGAGAAATCACCTTGATGGGATGATGGGTTATTTTGTATCGTATTTCTCTCACAACCTAAATCTAAAGAAGACTCTTGTATGCCCAGTAGACTAAAATTTCTAGGTAGGACCAGTCATTTGTTCATCATAAGGTCAAATGCATTTACTGCTTTTTAGTAATAACCCTGTATGAAATATTTATTAAGTGCCTAGCGTGTAATAAGACACTCAGTAAATATTTGCTTAATGAATGAAGGAACTTTCTTCCACGTGGATGGTGGCTGGAATGGCCTTAAACTTTATGTTTAAAATAAATGGAAAGTAAGTGAGCTTCTCCCCAGAATGCTTTCACCAGTCCTTACTTCCAGTTTTTAGTCTGTAAAGTAAACTTTGACTGGATTGTGAGCAACTGACCATCTGCAACGTTGTTACCACGACGAATTTGTATTCGTTTGACATTCTGTGTTTATAGGTGGGCAGGTAGCCATTTTTAGTAGTAAATGTGGATGGGGCAGTTAAAAATCAATGGACAGGTGTTACTTTTTTCACATTAATTTTGAAGATTAACATTTGATTTTTATATGCTTTTCTGAAGAATTTAAACTTTTTAAAAAATAATATTTGTACGCTTAAGTCAAATGTAATTGTCTTTCTGGTTTTTCTGGCAGTATCCACCCCCAGTCCCAGCCCCCAGAACCTTAAAGCAGCCTAAACATATTTACAAAGTCTCTGAATAATTGGTAGTACATGTGAAGGACCTGGAATTTAGAATGTGCTCCATGTGTTTGTTTGAAGAGGCTGCAGTCTAGGGATTAAGCCTAACATTTTGCTGTTGTGAAGAAGTTTTGACACATGGATCAAAAGTTATTTTCTGATGGTATTCTTAGTAGTATACAAAGAATATCCTTCTTGGCCTAAGCAGGAGAAAGGATGGGATTGATGGGAGAATTTGAACTCTTTGTTTCTGTTTCTTGTTATTCATTTATCCTCAAAATAACTCATTCTCATCATTCTTTGCTTTTACAGCATTAGCCTTAGGCTCTTATACCATCCTACTTTTTCCTCTTTGAAATTTATGCAATTTCCTTCTTTACTGGAATATAATAGATTAATTTTGGATCCTTTAAACTCAATTTGGAAATACTTATGTTTTTCTAGTGTTTGTAGCTCAGTAAGCAGAACAGTGAGTAATTTAGTTTGTAGCTCATTGAGTAATTTAAATTCCTGTTTTAAAATTTGAGTCCCTCTTCCATCAGGGAATAATTTACAAATATCAGTACATTTCCCCCAACCTGCTTTGTTTTTTTCTTTTTGAGCTATTTCCCCCTTCTTGAGCTGTATTATACATTTTCCTTCTTTGAAAAAATAAATTAGTGTCCAACCTATGGGTTTTGTGTTCAACCTAGGCATCCATATAGACTTGGGTAGTAGTTTATTAATGTTTGAAGTGGAAAATATATACTGTTTAATGTATTTTAGTGTTTTATGTTTACTCATAGCTCCTTTAAACATGAGAGCAACTGCATTCTAGGTGTTTTAATAGAGCTTTCCTGGACAGATGGCTTAGGAGGAAGTACTTAGATTCTCAGCAGGGGCTAGTACTTTTTGGAGGGTTTATTTGTGATGAAGCTTACCTTGATTGACAGCTTAGAATGCTGAGAATACCATTAACAACAGGAACAGCTTGTTCATCTTACCTAGAATTGTTTTGTGCCAAGACCTCTCAAGATGCTCTGTGATTTATAACAGTCTGTTTTGAGAATGTAGGTAAGAGTAGGTATCTTTCATAATGAAAGGAAATTTACCTAAAAATTGTTCATTGCAATTGTATCCTGAAATCTTTCCGATTGTTGAATGATCTTTGGCTTAGAAATTTGTAAACAGAGATCATTTTTTAACTGCTGTAAGTCTGCAGATGTTAGTATATATAGTAATTCCAGATGTTTTCTCATCTATTAGTTTTACTCAGTAGGAGGAGAACTGAGAACAACATAAAGTAACTTCAAAGCAGTTGGCTAGCATTTAATCCTGACTAATTTAATTAACTACCCATCCTTGTAGTTTTTCCTGTTTCATAGATTGTGAAACTGAGACAAAGATTAACAGAGTTGCTCAAGATGCTTGGGGGCATTAGAGATAGCCCAAAGTTTAAATTCAAATACCATTCAAACCATACTTCTGGCTTGCCTTTGTAAAAGCAGGGTCTTTATTTTGTCATCTAGTCGCTTAATGCTTGATAAGTTAAAGGATTATAAGTGTTTGGAAACATACTCTGAATAATTCCTTTGAAGATTTTTGATGTGAAAGTACATTTTAAATTCTACCTTTTGAAAATAATTTTAGATTTCTGTATTTGATTAGCCCTTCCTCCCCCTGTTTATTGATTAAAGTGCCACCAAGTTGGAACTAGATTGTTAGTACAGTTGGAAGAACACTGTTTTTGAATGTCTGAATTTCGGTTCAGGTCTAATTTTTTTGTAGGCTGAAATTCACATTAGTTCAGATATCATGAGTCAGCCTTCTCACCATAGCTATGGATAAAATGCAGTTAACTTTTGGTTATTTTATAAATGTGCTTCGCTTCTTGAAGTTGCCCCCTCCCATTTTTTCATTTTGTTTCTGCTGGAGGAGATTCTTTTTGGAGGTGGGTTTGTTGTGGGGTGGGAGAGGGAGAGAATTCTTAAGAAAGGGAATTTTGCTTTTGCCTCTGGTAGCTCAGAGGTTATTTGAATCTTTGCTTTTAGGCAGGGTACTTCGTTGATTCCATCTATTATATTCTAAGATTTTCCAATTATATTTCTTGTAAAAGTTAATTATAGTCTTTAGACTGCAGGGCTTAAAACAGATTTCCCTCCCTTCTTCCGCCCCCCCCTTCTTAAGACATACTGAAAATTAGGTATATATGTGTGCTATTTACAGATATATAAAATGCAGATAAGCTTAAGACAGCAGTTTCAGATTTTGAAAACTATTGTTGAAATTAAACTTGGACATTGGAAAATGAAGTTTGTAGTTGTCTTTGTGTTTATCTAAATACTTCACCATTAATCAATGCTAGCTAATTAAATTTTATAAGACTCTTTTGAGGAGGGAATTGAGAGTTTATTTTGAATATGAACCAGCTTGTGTCTTTGAAAAGATATTATAACCAACTGGATTTTTTCTGGAGACTTTGTACTTTAGGATTGAATAGCTCTATCAGTGGGCTGTTTTCCATTTTGAGTAGATGTTCTTTCCTGATATTTTTTCTTTGTTCTAGCTGGGTTTAAGGCAGCCTTGTAGAAATCTGCTTGCCTGTTTATCCTTGACCTGCCCTGAAGACTCTTAATTTTATGGACTGTTCTTATACTATCTCATCACCAGGAACAGCAGGCTCGTGATTAACTGTCATGTTCTTGCAGGTTTAATTTAACTGATTGTAGGATAGTACACTTGTTGATTTAGCTTCTTTAAATCTTTGTCCTTACTGACCACACTCAGGTTTTCCTTTTTAGATAATAGATTATTGTCCATTCCTTTGTCTTGAACATTTTTTGTACAATATTGGGATGGTAGGATTTTGGTCCAAGTTTGTGAAGATGTGCTGAAATTTCTAGGGGGCAAATTTTTTTTTGGTGATGGAATGTTTCCTTGGGATAATTGATAGAAAACATGTTAGAGAAATATTCTAATATAATATTTTTGAAAAAGAACTTCTATATAACTTAGACACTCTGGGGCCGACACATATTATTGATTGAGTGATTTTTAAATTTTAGTGTCACACAGTAAAATTGAGATTAACTCTAGTTTTCATTTGAATTATTTTGAATGTTAATTGTGAGCCGTATTAACATTGGAGAAATCATTTGCAACAACTGGCTCAAGCTTCACCTTATGTGTATGAAGTAGCTGCCAGAGCTCAACGTTCATGCTGTGAGAATTTAATTCTAATTTAATTTAGCTGCATCGGTTTCATTTCAGTTATTTCAAATGTTTTGTTTGTGTATAGTCTTTTTAGAACTTCATTTTAAAAATATTTTTCAGGCTTTTTTTCTTTGAATAATTAATAGAGATTTTTGGGAAAATGTGGGTCAGATTTTAAAATTATACCTATTGGTTGTAAAAAATTTCCAACTCTTGGTTTGTGTTAAATAATTAGAGCAGCTATCGGAGTTTACAGATTCCTATTTTCTGTAATCTTGGGTATCTAGCCCTTTAAGCAGAGTGTAAGTATGTGCCCAGTTTGCTTTTTCTTTCCATTTCTTCCTAAAAAGTCCTGTTGATTTTAAAAGAATAGTTTCCCAGCACACCAGTAAATACAACTGTTGTAATTTCACACACCCCCATCCCCAACTTTGTGCTTTAGTGCTAACCTATATTATATACCACAAAAACTAGGAAAAGAATTATACAGTGCAGATATAAACCTCCACTCTGAGTAAAGTCTTTGATAATAAGAGGTCCCTTAACCTCTTAATTGTTTCATTTATTTATGGGAGGGAGTGCTTCCTATAAAATATATATATGCATCTTATCTTGCATACACCTGCTTTTGTTTTGAAATAATAGTTGTGTGGTGTTTACATTTATGACTTGATTCATTTCTTTTGAAAATCCCTCTACTGTTTAACCATGGATTTGCTTACTCAGGTTGCTGGCAAAGGCGTGGAATTGCATCAGATCTTGCTATATTAAATAAATGGAATATTGGATGCCAGAATTTTTCTTAAGTGATTCATGACTTTTGTGTTCATCCTGTGTATAATCAACTTGGTAAGGAAAGTTATTTTTGAAACAATATAAACCCCTGATACTTTTTCTGTAGTTATTTGTGTCTGGTCTTCCAAAGGCAAAAGTGGCCCATTTTGACTCTGATTTAGTAATCTGCTTTGACTTTAGTAGCTCTAACCCTTCTGCCCACTCTACCCTTTCCTCTCATTTGGAGGTAGGGCACAGTTCCAGTATTTAGCTGAAGACTGCAGAATAGATAAAGCATAATAGCTTCATTAGGTGTTTTTCACCACAGTAGGGCTGAACAAGTCTGAGTTTGTGATAGAATGAATAATAAAAAAATGTGTTTAGTACATTACAGTTTTAGAGAATATGTAGTTTCACATACATTATTTCCATATGTTGTTTTCATTTGACATTGAAAACTGATTTCAGAAATGCATTTCAAAATACAGTGAAATGCTTGAGCCAGTGAGGGGACCAGTTTTATGGATCAGAATTTGCCTCTGTGTAGGAAACCAGCAGGACCAGATGCCCTCTCTTTTCTGGCTCTGTAGGTATCTGAATCTGTTAACATATATATGATAAATTTTGGCCAGCTTTGAAATTACATTCTCTAGGAGAGAACACATACCATTAGCTCTGCAAATTAGCCTTGTAGTATACAGGGAATTCAGTAGGTGCCTGGCCCCAAATGATAAAGTGCTATTGTAATTTTTATTTCACCTAATAGATTATAGGCATTTTTTTTTAAGATAAAAAAATGGTTTAGGCAACTTCATGAATTGATATGACTGTTATATCAATTTACCTTTTAAAGATTAATTCATGTTTTCAAAAAGTAATACGTGTACAGTTAAGTCGTACAGTGTAGTATCAAAAGTAATACGTGTACAGTTAAGTTGTACAGTGTAGTATCAAAAGTAATACGTGTACAGTTAAGTCATACAGTGTAGTATCAAAAGGGTTAAAGTAGAGCAGCAGCCCCCCTCCCCTCTCTTCTCAGCCCTTCTGTCCACAGACCACCACTTTCAGCTCTATTTAGCTTTCTCTGTCACGTTTACCTACATACTTCTAAGTAATACGTTGTTATTTCTTAATTTATCCATTTTAGGTATCATCTCTTGACATCTTGCTATGGTAAATGAGGACATTAGTGTTTGCATTACCCTCCCCTCTGCCTCTCTCTCCATTTCTCAATATAACTAGACTACAAATTTTGATTAATATGGTGATTACTTTTTTTCTTGTCTGGCATTTTATTTTTCTTTGAGTTAATAATTGCCTTTTTTTAAAAAAATTGCTTACTTTGCCTTCTGTACATTTTCTCCCAAATGTAACCTATAAATCTGTTAAATGTCTATGAATATTATTTTCCAAGCACTTAAACACATAATGTCTTAGTATTATTTTTTCCTGAAGCTTTCCTTCCCAGAGCTCTCTTGCTCCCATCTGAACTGACTGTTCTCTAGGCCTACTCGACAGTTTTTATCCTGTGATTCCCTTGCTATTCTTTTGTATTAGATCTCTCATTTCCTGGATCCCAGGTCTTTCTCTTCCTTGGTTTATTAGACCATTTTGCTGGGGTACCTCATCTAGCTCCCGTCTCAGGAGAGGCAAATTTTTGATCCCATGCAAGTCAGACACTTTTATCCTACGTTTATACTTGACTGCTTGGGTGACTATAGACTGTTAGAAAAGATTTTTCTCTTAGAATTTTGAAAGCAGTGTTCCTTTGTTTTTAGGCTTCCAGTGTTGTTGAGAAACCTGATGCCTTTTTGATTACTGTTCCTTCATATATATCTTTTTATTCTTTCTCCTGGAAGCTTTTAGGATATTCCTTTTATCCTTGGTGTTCTGGAATTTCAGAATGATGTGTCTTGGCATGGTTAGTTGTTTATTTATTTATTTTTTTTTCTTGTGATGGGTACTCAGGGGACTTTTTTTTTTTTCACACACACACACTGTATTTTATTTTTACAAGAGATAAATAAACTGACACCAAGCATTGTAAATGGATGACCACAACAAAAGCAACAATGATTGCAATTGGTACTCAGGGGACTTTTCAATCTAAACATTTGAGAGTACACTCATCCTCCCGTACTTAAATCTCCTAGTTTGTACTTTTTTTTCTGTACAACTCCTATTAATTGAATGTTGAGCACTGTGGGTAGAACCTGTAATTTTCTTATCTTTTTATTTCTTTGCATTTTGGTTCTAGTTCCTGAGATATTTCCTAGGTGTTTTTTTTTTTTTCCCTTCCACCCTTCTGTTGAATTTTGATGATAATATTTTTAATTTTCAAGAGCTTTTTCTCATTTTTCTGCCCATTGCTTTTTCATACATCCTGTTGCTGTTGTTTTATAGTATCTTCTCTCATTACTCCTGGATTTTAGAGTTTGTTTCTTTTGAGGTTTTTCTGTGCTCCCTGCATTGTTTCTGTTTCCTCTGAGTTCCTCTTTTTCTTTTCAAAATGATTCTCTCAGACTAGAGGTTTTCTTCAAGGATCTTGTTTTATCCTTGTCTATTTTTTCATGTAAGAGTGAGGCACTAAAAAGCCCTGTAAGTGAGTGAGGTTTGTCTGTAGTGGGCTTCACCGTAAGGTTGGGAGCAGGCCACCTTCTTCATTAGAGGAAGACACTCAAGACGTCTGTATGGCTAATATTTTTTTTTAGCACCATTTAGTTTTTCAGTCTTCCCCCTGGGAGCTGCACACCTGGCCACTGATGTTCTGACATCAGGATGTAGTAAGTTCCATGAGTCTCTTGTTCCTTGCAGCCCTTGGCCCCTTGTTTTCAGTGCCACCCTTACCTTTGCTGTCTGCTGTGCCCAGTGTCCCTGAGCCCAGAGCTGCCTCCTGTCTGCACTCTTCTCTGCTGGCACTTAGGCTGTAGCTTCCTTCATGCCACTAAGATCAGTACTGCTCCTCCAGCTTCTTTCTGACTCCCAAAAATGTGTTGAAATGTGCTTGTCTCACATGATCTTTGTGAGTTAATGTCGATTTAATTTCTTTATTGTCATTTCAGTGAGATGTTAGCATGGAGAGGAGGTAAGAGAGAAATTGGTCTGCCATGCTTAATTTGGTGTTTATTTTTAAATGAGATATTTAAAATCCAGTTTTTAGGGCAAAAAAAAATGCTTTGCCCTATCAGAAGTGGATCTTATTAGTCATCATCCAGAGAGTTAAATCACTAAAACTGAAATTTTGCAGTACTGATTTTGAGTAAAAGTTCAAACTCAGATTTACCTTCCCTGATGAACAGAGCAAAATATTGTCGCTATTACCTGAGTCAGCAGAGAGAGCAGATAAGCCTGGGGGTTTGACTCTGCTTGGGAAGCCAAATATAAGACGGAGTTTGGATATATAAAAGAAACATTGAAAGAAAAAGTTGTAAGGTCACTTGGACCACTGCAATTAATATCTTGTAATACTTTTACTGGATTAATTTATCATCCATCAATAAAGGGAAGTTACTGCCAGGTTTATAGTACTGTTTGGCTCTGCACAATGGTAATTTAACCTTTTCCCTTGTGTTTTAGTAATTTAGAAAAAATGTTCTTAATTGGAAGTAAAGAATAAAATTTTTTTAATCTCAGAAAGCCTTTTTATTTTGATATAATTTCACACTTAAAGAAACATTGCTAAGAATAGTACAGAAACTCCCATGTACTCTTTGCCTAGATGATTCATCAGTTGTTAACATTTTGCCACATTTGTGTTACACGTTTGCACCTTCTTTTTACGCACCACCTCCCCACCACTGCCACCAAGTAATTTGCAGACCTAATGCTCCTTCATCCATAAATACTTTTTTTTTTTTTTTCCCCAAGCACAAGGACTTTCTTTTCACTAAGCACAGGGTATTGGTCAAAATCAGGATATTTAATAACTGAGATAATAGTATTATCGAATGCACATTCCATTCTTAGATTTCTCCAGTTGTCCCAATAATGTCCTTCGTATAATGTAGCTATTTCCCTTTTCTGCCCCCCACATCTAATCCAGGATCATGCATTTCACTTAGTTGTGAAACTCTATAGTCTCCTTCAGTCTGGAACAGTTCCTTATCCTGTCTTTGTCTTTCACATCTTGGTATTTTTGAAGAAAACAGGCTAATTATAGAGTGTACTTCAGTTTGAGTTTTTCTGTTGTTTCCTTATGATTAGATTCAGGCTGTGCACTGTTTTTGTAGGAATACTGCAGAAGCAGTGTGTATTCTCAGGGCATCATATCAAGAGGTATATGAGGTTGGTTTGTCTCATTTTGGTGATATTAACTTTGATAATTAAGGTGATAGTTGCAAGGTTATTTACTGTAAAGTTACTATTTTCCCTTTGTTATTAATAGGTAATTTGTAGGAAATGCTTTGAGATCTTATGTATAGATGTCTTATTCCTCATCAAACGTTCATCTAGTAATTTAGCATCCATTGATGATTGTTGACTGAATCAGTTATTACTAGGATGGTTGCAAGATGTTGATTTTCTAACTTATTTCTTCTAAGTATATACAGGGAAGAGCTTTCCTTTCTCACCCACTTGTTTATTCATTTATTTTATTAACATGGACTCATAGATTTTTATTTTATTTTGTGACATTCTGTTATTTATTTTGAAGCTCAAATTGTCTTAGATTTGGCTAGTGGGAGCCTCCTTAGGTCATAATTTTGACATGCCCCTATTGTTCTTGGAGCCCTTTCTTACTTTCTGGCATGGCAAGGTGCTCCAGGCTCATCTTGTACTCAGCCTGCCCCAGTCCTGGAATCAGCCATTTCTCCAAGTAGCCATCATTCCTTTCAGTGGGGAATAAGGTTTATAAACTAAGATCTCTCAGCAAATAGGAGCTAAGAAATATAAATATATATAAATAAATAAACATGTCTATATTTGTGTGTGTGTGTAACCATGAGTTCATTTTGATACCTTTAATTCCAATTCAGCACTACAGATCTAGTCTTGCCCTTTCTGTATTTGTAATGCCCTTCTCTAACAGAGAGAATCTGGTTCCCATTATCTCAGCGTATGTACTTGTTTGCCCCATGCTATAATCAGAGAAAGTAGTTCTAAACTGCTAACCCATACCATTGCAAAGAAAACTCCTTATAACGAGTTCACTATTTGTTTACAGTTTCTTTTTGTCTGTATACTCGTAAAATATGAAGTGTTATGTTCAAAAGTTGTTTGGGTTGTTTTCTTCCCTTTCCTTCCATCTTTTAATACACTGATTTATTTGATTTACAGTTAGCTTTGTTTGTTTCTGTTTGATTTTCATTTTAGATTTTTTTCCACCTCATCCTTGCTGATTTTATTTTACTTTTTGAGTATATAAAACATGAGTATGGTTCCAAAAGTTAAAGCCATACCAAGAAGTGTTACTACCTAACCCTTCTACTCACTCCTATCCACCCCATGTAGACAACCAATTATTTTTATCTATCCTTCCTGTTTCTTTTTGTAAAAAAAAAAAGCAGGTACATGAGTATTTTCTTATTTTCTCTCACCAAAGGTAGCAAACTGAGTATACTCTTTTGGAATTTGCTTCTTTCATTTAATAGTGTGTTCTGGATATCACTCCATGTTTGTAGAAATTTTACTTATTATTTTTTAACAGCTTCATAGTACTCCATTTGTGATGTGTCACAGTGAATTCAAACATTCTCCTATCTTTGAGCATTTAGGTTGTTTCCAGTATTTTGCAGTTTCAGATAATGCTGCAGCTAACAGCCTTGTACAAATATATTTTTGTATTATTGGGTATCTTCAGGGAAGATTAAAAGTTTTAACTTTTTAATCATGTGAGCAATAATGTGTAAGTGATTTTATAATAATACTTCAAACTATTTGTCTGCCTGCTCCTATCTTCCCATCTACCGTGATCTTACAAAATACATTCAAGGCTGTGGAAGTGAAATACATTATTGTAATTATATTTCTGTCTGGGAAACCTTGAAATCAGAGAGCTGAAAGTGACCTTGGAAACATTTTTAGTCTACGTTCAGGTTCATTTTAAGCAGTTGACTTTTCCTTTTACATACTCGTCAATGCTCTTTTACCACCTAAGTACTCAGACCCAGCTGTTGTAGTAGTTTTCTCTTTTAATTTAATTCATGTTAGATTCCTGTGTCATACTGTTAACTGGCTGCTCCCTTGGGTTATAGAATGGCAGTAGGATAAGACGGTTATACATAGGATAGAAATAAGGATTTGGGCATGCAAAGACGGTTATACATAGGATAGAAATAAGGATTTGGGCATCCATTTTCTCTGACAGGTCTCAGCACATTAGTGAGTAGTATAAACTCAGAGGAGCATCTTGGATTCCTAGATAATGCAGCTGGTTGATGACTTCCAGTCTTTTGTTCCAACAAGTGGGCATTGGAGTAGAAGGGCGACCTCCTCCTGCATTGCTAGATAACCAGGTAAAAAGATTGACCACATAGCTTTCCATCAGAAGGGCCATAAAAGGATAACATATGTGTTGAGATAACGATCCCCTCAGCCTAAGGGTGACTGGAGCCTCCAAACAGATCACTTCTGGCCCTGCGATGACTCTTCAATTTATGTGCATGCACCATACAGATGTTATCATTTTCCATGCATGTCCTGACATGAAAAAGATTAGGAAAGTTGGCTAGAGCAGTCTCAAAATTAGCCTCTGAGAGCCAAGGATGGTTCCGTTTAAAGAGAACCAGGTAATCCTTATTTATCTTGGATAAAGAAGAATTGAATTATTTAGAGTAGAATACAGGAATAGTGGTTTAGAGATTTTTGAAGGTCGTTTTTTACAATATAGGACAACATTAGGAGTGATGTTTTGCTCAAGAATTAGGTTGTCTTATGGTAATGACAGCACACCTGGATTTAAAATATTAATGCGATACAGAAAGAGCCAGTCCAAAGGATGATTGCAGCTTAGTTGATGACAGACTGCAGTGTTTTTACTGTCTTACTACCCCTGTTGCAGAGGGGATAGTCTAGTGTTTGGATAGTTTTTGATTCCTATGGAGTAGAACCTCTCAAAGGGTCTCATCCTCACTTCTACTAAACAACAATGTCAGTCATTCCCATGAGTGGTTTGGCAGGGGTGAACGGTAGATGCTGTATCGCTGATACCCCTCCTTGTACAGGTAGTGTTCTGATCATCTGTTGCTGCATAACAAACTGTCTTACATCTTAGTGGCTTAGAACAACCATTTTATTTTTCTTATCATCTTGTGGGTCAGGAATTCAGGAGGAGCTTGGCTGGGGCTGTCTCAGCTGGCGCACCTGAAGCTGGAGCACCCACTTCCATGGTGACTTCTTAACTCACATGTCTTGTGCCTCTGTGCTCCTGCTGTCTGTTTCTGTCCCCCCCCACCCCCCCATCCCCCATGGTGTCACATTCTGCAAGGTCTCTCTGTGTCGTTTGGGTTTCTCACAGTGTGTTGGTCTCAGGGTGATTAGGCTTCTTACATGGTGGCTGGCTTCCCCAAGAGCAAGCAATACAAAGAAGAAGCTGTCAATTTCTTAAAACTCAGACCTGCACATTGACACGCAGTCACTTCTGCCATATTCAGTTAGTCAGGGCACTGCAGAGCCTGCCCAGATTCAAGGAAAGAGGACATAGACCTGCCTCTCAATGGGAGGAGTGGTCATCTTTAATCTATCATAGGGCCATTAAGCAGAAAGGAGAGAATGGTTGTGAGAAATAACTGAACTGTGACTTTATCAGAAAAACGATCAGACATTTACTCATCTAATGAGTCAGGAGAGAATAACTGATTGCCAGCCTTGAATAAGAATGGGACTGAAGCCAGAGGAGGAAGGTGGGAAAGATGCTCATGGGGCGAAGCGGAAAGGCAACCGAGGTAAGCTTTACTTCATAGTTGCCTTCCCTGCCTTGGCCCTGAACTCTTGGTTCCGTGATCTTCTGTGAGCCCCAGCCTGCCACTTCTGAGCAGTTTGGATTTGGTACTCATGCTTGGTCTCCTCCTCCTTCAGCATCTGGACCTCCGCTTAGTCTCCTGAGCTGTGCATCGGCTCACTTCTTTAGCCCTGGGCGCTGCCTGTTGCTTTGTAAGAGACTTCTCCTGTTTCCCTGCTCCCTGGGAACCCAGTGTGCACTCCCAGAATGAGCCGCAGTGCCAGGGGTGGGAGGTGGCGGTAGGGGTGGGAACACAGGCAGTGATTTTGGCTACGCTCAGGCTGCTCTGGCACCTCTGGCGGTTGCTTAATATCGCTGGATTTCTTCTTTTCTGGACTACGTGAAGGCCCAGTTCCTGCTTTCTTTGTGTGACTTTACCAGTCTTTCCCCCAGTAATTTCAGAGGATTCAAGTTGAAGATAGAAGAGACTTCAGAACTTTTAGCATAGAATAGGCTCATGAGTATGTGGTTCAAAGAGCATTTATGGTATAAAGAAGATTATACGCCTTGCTCTAAACGTCTAAAAATATATCAGTTGGAGGGTAAGCTGGGTTAGCCCTGGAGTATATTTCTACTTGTATATGTACTGGAATATTTATAGAATTTTTATGATAATTCTGCCCTATCCTCCAATTTCGAGAGGAATAACACTTTTACTATTGATACTTCTGTGGAGTGTGTGTGTGTGTGTGTGTGTGTGTGTGTGTGTGTGTGTGTGTGTGTGTTTTGAGTAACAGCTGCAAATATTTTTCATTGATCATATGTTTACACACCCGTAGAGTTGTAATCTAGGATTTTGGTTTCACTTACCACTCATGCTTAATAATTTAGAGTAAGTTTATTTCATTAGGACAACTTTATAATACCAGTATCTTTAAGACATTTAAACTTTATTTTTGTTATAAAAGAAGTAATGCTTTCTGAAAAAATTCAAACAGTATAGTCGAAAGTAGGTCCATGTGGCTCTAATCCCCCATCCCATTCTTTTTACATGACTGTTAACAGTTACTACGTACCCTTCTAGACTTCAAGCAGTTTATATACAGGTATATAGCATATACACAGAAACACATAGTACGTAATCTTTCTAAAGCAAAAATGACAACCTTCTGGACTTACTGCTCTGCAACAGTCCATGCCTTCAAATACTGAGTTTGGGTTCCAGTTCTGTCACTTACTAACTTAGCAAGGTATGTAACTTCTCTGTGCCTCAGCTTCCTTATCTATAAAACAGGCCAATAATAGTACACACCTCATTGGACTGTAGAGGATTAAATGAAGTAATATTTATAAAGTGGCACAGTAAAGTGCAATAGTGCTTGGCACATAGTATGTACTAGATAAATATTAAATAAAGAACTTGCTCTTTGAAAAAACACGTTATGAATATTTTCTTATGGGTTGCTGGTTTTTTAGTGTGGCACTTTAAAAACTGTGTGTTGTTGGTAGCGGGGTGGTATTCTGAGTTTTACTATTGGAGCAGCATGTTTGTCTACAGTTTTCTTTTTTTTAATAAATAAATTTATTTATTTTATTTTTGGCTGTGTTGGGTCTTCGTTGCTGCACATGGGCTTTCTCTAGTTGTGGTGAGCAGGGTTACCCTTCGTTGCGGTGCGCGGGCTTCTCATTGCGGTGGCTTCTCTTGTTGCAGAGCACGGGCTCTAGCCATGCAGGCTTCAGTAGTTGTGGCTTGCGGGCTCAGTCGTTGTGGCACATGGGCTTAGTTGCTCCGCGGCATGTGGGATCTTCCCGGACCAGGGCTCGAACCTGTGTCCCCTGCATTGGCAGGCAGATTCTTAACCACTGCGCCACTAGGGAAGCCCCTGTACAATGGTTTTGAACAGCGATTCCACACAGTTTCTGACCTCGCTGTTGCAGTGAGCTGCTGTTACTGACAGGCAATGTACTGGGAATGTGTTTGCCTCTCAAGAGTTGTGGGAGCAGGAAAAAAAGCTGAAGGCTGTTGATTTAGAAAATTATACTACACTAGCAGTTAATCTTTTTGTTAAGAAAATTAGGAGGAGAGTGGAGTTGGAAGAATTTTATCTATAGAGAATGATAAGATTATTTAATCTGTTTTTTGCTTGTGTTCTTTGAATAATTTTATAATTAGAGGGGGCATGCTCATCACCTAGTTTTTATTCTACAGTGAAGAAATAGACCCAGAATAGTAGTGATGTTCTCAGTTCTGTAGCTAGTAATGATAGGGCCAGGACTAGAATCCTAGTCATTGGAGCCTCACCTTTCTGAATTCTTAAGAAGCTCAAGAGCCTCTCTGCCAGTTGAAGCAACTATTGAATAATGGATGCACTATAAATGGCTTGCCTGTCAGTGCTGAGTGCTTGAACTATTCTGCGTGTAGAGACAGTGACTAAGTTGTATCGTAAGCACTAGTGCATGATGTTTTATAAAAAAATTTAGAATTCCAGGAGAATTGTTGATGGGCCTTGAATACCAAATGTATTCTATCTTATTAGGTTTTATGTAGTGAATAATAAGGCTATTGAAGATCAGTGGGAAGAAATTTATATTCGCTGTGGATGCCATTTTGCCTTCTGAACACAACCTAAAGATATTCGTGTGTAAATAGGCCCCTTTAAGCCCAGAACTCCCTAGTTTTCTTTTTTTTTTTAATTTATTTATTTTTTGGCTGCACTGGGTCTTTGTTGCTGCACGCGGGCTTTCTCTAGTTGTGGCGAGCGGGGGCTACTCTTCGTTGCGGTGCACGAGCTTCTCATTGCGGTGGCTTCTCTTGTGGCGGAGCACGGGCTCTAGGCGTGTGGGCTTCAGTAGTTGTGGCATGAGGGCTCAGTAGTTGTGGCTCACGGGCTCTAGAGCACAGGCTCAGTAGTTGTGGCACATGGGCTTAGTTGCTCCGCAGCATGTGGGATCTTCCTGGACCAGGGCTCGAACCTGTGTCCCGTGCATTGGCAGGTGGATTCTTAACCACTGCGCCACCAGGGAAGTCCCCTACAACTCCCTGGTTTTCTGCCCTTCTTTGTCTCTTGGTAAAGGAGCAGACTGTTCTTCCCTGCATGGGAGTAGCAGGGAGTGAAACCACTTTGGTTTGTAGATCACTTGGATGCCTTCCCTCTGCCTTTGCGCTCCATCAATTGTCCCTTCCTAGTTTCCAGGAGGGTTCAGGCTTTTGGGGGCTTTAGGAAGAAGCCATGAATGCGAGCATGTTTTAGAGGCTGGGCCTCCTTCACCTGTCTCCCCTGCCCAACCTGTGTCAGAGCTTCTACCTTGTGGGAAATGGCCCTAGCTTAGGAGAGGATCGACATTCTCCACTCCCCGCAAAGGGGTGCTGCTGCCAACTTGCAGAGCTCGTGGCTGAGGGTGAGGACAGGGCCAGAGGAGAGTTCTGAGGCTATAGCAGCAGGAGGAGAGTGAAGGGAGCTGGATGGTACCAGCCCCCCAGGCTGAGATGCCTAGGAGCTGAGAGCGGAAACCCGAGCTCGGGGTTGGAAGAATCTAAGCGTACGGAACAGATTGCTGGAGGAGAGTAACTTTGAGGAAATTTCATAATCTGAGTGAAAGAGGACCAGACTTCTGTTTATGAGCTCCAGTGACCCTGCTGCGGCCACGTGTAACAGTGTGAGAAATATACTGCATGGCTTCCCTGCCATGACGTCACCTTGAAGTGTAATTAGGCATATAATAAAAAGAGCCCTTATAAGTTTTCAGACTTATCTTTCTGAACTTCTACAAGTTTCCAACCTTATTAACCTCTTTCTCTCAAGTACCAGCATTTAAGATTTAAAAAATAAAACCCCTTCAGTTTAATATTTTTATGTTCTGCTGAATAGATAGTATATTTATAGCTTAAAAACATTTTTTTATTGACTGTGTATGGTTTTATTTTATACACACACACACACACACACACAATATAGTGTTTCAGTTTTGTTATGGTTCTTGTAGAGTTTTATAAAATAGCCTGCAAACCTCTAATGCAATTTCCATGGGAAATGTGTTCATCCTACAGATAAACTTGAAACCTATCTGTCTATAAATTGAGACTACCTTTTATAATAAAGTGTGTCCCCTTAAGGTGATTAAAATAAATGAATTTAAGATTATTGCAGGTATTCATTTACTCATGCTATGACCTGTTCTATTTGTAGCAATAATTGAGAGTTTAATTTAAAGCCAGTATTTTTCCTTCTATTTTCTAATTGTCTTGGGTACTTTAAAGGTTTTATAATTTGGATAAGGTATATAAACACAGAGTGAATATTCCCCAAAGCAGTGTAATAAATGGCTTCAGAATGCCCCATAATACCCTTTTCTCTGTAGTTTCCTAGCCTTCAAATGTTCTTCTGGTGTGAAACTATTAAGCCCTCAGAGAGTACTGTCATTTAAATAGCCAAGACCAACTGTCTTATCACACATTAAGTCTTAACTTTCTTATTGTAAATATTCATGATAAAAGAAATTTGATTGCTTAACTTAGAAAGTGAGGTCTTTTGAGATTTAGTAAAAGGCACAGTCACTTCTTTCCGATGTTTTTGAAAGTCAGTACTGTTTTATTTCCTTTTATTCTTTCTCCTCATCCCTGTCTTAAGCACCTATTTATTTAATCAAGGTATAATTCACATAACATAATATTATTTACTTATTTATTTATTTATGGCCATGCCATGCGCCTTGTGGGATCTTAGTTCCCCAACCAGGGATCGAACCTGGGCTCTTGGCAGTGAAAGCACCGAGTCCCAACCACTGGACTGCCAGGGAATTCCCAAAATTAACCATTTTAAAGTGAACAATTCAATTCAGTGCATTTAGTACATCTACAACTACCACCTCTATCTTGTTCCAAGACATTTCATCACCCCAAAATAAACCCTGTACCTATTAGGCAGTTATTCCCCATTTCTTCCCCTCAGGCTTAGGGTATATTTTTGAAAATTTGAAATTAAGAAATTAAAAAACTGATAAAACTTTATGAGGTAATTGAGATTTTATAAGACTAGATTTAGAGTTCACTGTTCTGATTCAGTAACATGAAGAAATGCATTTAATATACCGATAGTGGAAAAATTAGATCACAAAATTGTATGTACTTTTTGTCCATACACACACTTTACAGCCATCGGGGGAAAAGTGAACACTTGGTAGGAAACACATCAAAGTAACAGTGATTTTGTTCTAGATGTTTCTTTTTTTCCCATTCAAAGGAGGGGGGGAGAATCTTCCCATAATTACACAAAAAACAAAAACCTGTAAATGACTAAAAACTTGGGCCTAAACTTACTATTATAACATAATTACTTATTTCAGGATAATATTAAACTTCTTCCAGATTGAGTAGTGTTTCTTAGTATTTACTAAAAGAAAAAGGTTTGCTGGAGGAATAAAACTATATAATATTTGTAGTTTTTTAATCCTTCAAGTTATATCGCAGACCAGGAATATCTGCTTCAAGTAAACTGTGTTCTAATTTATTTTTCCCTTTAAAAATATACTTTATAGGACTTTCTTTTCAAACTATAAAAATGTCATATTTTTGTTGATACAAATCAAATACCACAGGGGTGTACAAATAAAAAGCCAACAGTCTCCCCTCACAATAGTCTTCTCATGTACTTGCCTAAAATAATTGCTGTTAGCAGTTTGGCGTTCTTCTTATTAGCCTTTGTCATGTGACTTACATGCACATATAACAAAATTGGACTCAACTGATTAAAAAACTAAAATGCCTTCAGGATGGCCCTAGCAGTTAATGTAATGCACTAAGGAAAGGTAAGGCCCTTGGCTAACGGGAAGGGGATTTTTACCACTGAAAGCTTTCTCATTCAAAAATAGTTAGAGCCCTGTGCTGGGCAGAAAGGCAGAGGCCCTTGGGCAGTATATCACTGTACTCTCCTATTCTTCCTTGCCGTCTCCTCCCCTCCCAAATGTAGAATGAATGTATGTCAAAGGTTTATTTAACTCATTAATAAGGGAACCAGCAGGATGGTAAAGCTGATTCCAAGAGCATTTGAGGAACTGAGTGAATGCAGACACTGAAGAATGAATGTTGAAGTAAATTGCTAGGCTAGATATAAAACCCATTAATGTCCTGCAGGGTAGTAAAACCATAGCCCTTGGAGTCTGCCAGACAGATATTATCTCTACCAAATAAAAATCTACAAGTTTACCTGTAACTTCATAGAATTTGGGTCCTAATCAATAGTAAACAGCAGGTCAAACAATGGTATTATAATTAAATGTCTTTGGGATATTCATGGTATAATGTGTTTTATTATACATTGAAAGGGCTTAGAGTTCTTGATTCACTTTATTTCCAGTTTTGGCTAATTTTTCTTAACAATGAGAAAGGCCGATTGTGGTGTATCATTAGACAAGACCAATATAATACAGTAGGGATCAGATCTTGGAAGAGCTTGGTATCTTAAACTAAGAAATTTAAACTTTGTTTCAACAACTGTTCATTGAGCATATACTGTGTGCCAGGCAGTGGATTTATTATAATCCTGAGTGTGTGGATGTGCTGTGGTGCCCCTCTCATGGCCCCTAGGAGGCTGACTGGCGGTTCTCAAGTGGTTGTATTAGGGAATCACCTGGGAAGTGAGAAAAATAGACATGTTCTTTTGTCCTTCTGTACCCACCCCAATGTAGATGTCTCTGCCTGAGTAGAACATATGTGTTTTGAAAAAGCTTGTTCCAGGTGATTTTTATATCCCTTCCCTTTTGAAATCATTGTTATGTTTATTGGGCTTAAAATTGAATAAGTAAACAGCAAGCAAAATTGTAATCAGTATTTTAAAAGTTTTCATACCCCTTTTTGCCTGCCGCGTCCCTGTAATACTCAAACTAAAGTAATTAATGTCCTGATTATACCCTCAGCAAGAATTACATGCAGTTATCATATTTAGAATTATATATAATGCATTTGAGACATTAATTTGGGAAGAACTGGGCTTAGTCTTCCGAATTGTATCCTTAGGTTATGCCTCTCACTAAATAAACTGAAAGAGTTGTCATTTATAGTAGTATATGATCTGTATGGTAAAGACATGTGATTAAAAAATTAGACTTAAAAATGGTTTCTTTTAAATCTTTTTTTTTTTAATGTTTTGTCTTTTTATTTATTTTTTGGCTGCGCCACGCGGCATACGGGATCTTAGTTCCCCAACCAGGGATGGAACCCATGCCCCCTGCATTGGGAACGTGGAGTCTTAACCACTGGACTGCCAGGGAATTCCCTTAAAAATGCTTTTGATGAGAAAATAGACTGTCCTTAACTTGTCAGAGACTGTTGGAAAAAAAAAAAAGGAATACGTAATAAAGGAGAAAAGTGTTTAACCTGTGGTTAGACTATTTGAGTTGAGTTCGCAATTAATATGAGCAGTTGTTGTGGACATGCATTTAGATTCTTTCAGTATAACATTAATTAGGCAACCGTTTTGTGTAAATGCACTCATAAAGCAAGGATTTGTGATTTCAGCACGCCTAAGCAGCCATGGAATTTATAACTTGTGTTACAGGATGTGGTATTACAGATTAGGGGAGAAACTGGGAAATAACGTGATACAATTGGCATATTGTGTATTTTTCTTTTTATTAGTGTGCCGGTCCAACAAAAGCCCCTGGGTCTGTTTGACTTGTTCAAGTGTCCACTGTGGAAGGTAGGTGACATGCTTATTACTTCACTACCCAACTTGCTTTTTTCAGTTTACCTTTAAGCTTTATGTCAAAGTTTTATTGATTTGGATTTATTTAGCACCATTGTTTAATCATAGCATGTATGTAATTCTCTGTAGGGCTTCCCTCTCCTAATAGAATCCCTTTGTTCCATGATGGAACTGAGGAAAATCTGGGGGGGAAACGCCTTTATATTGATACTCAGAAGACTTAATTTGATGATCAAGACAATCTGCTAGTAATATTTGATTGACATGTGGCCAATTTTGTTTCACCTGTTACCTACCCTTCCCTACCTTTACTAACTTTTGAATCAAATCCCAGATATCACATCATTCTTCTGAAAACAAAACAGATAAAGGAATTCCCTTGAAAATGGTCTCATTGTGGAGTTCATTATTTATGCTAAGATGTACCAAATATATCATTGTTCCGTTAAGACATTTTTGCTTTCTAGGAACTTAACACTCCCAAACCCAGTTCAAGCCTGAGCATTTCCTCCCAGTTCTTGGATTCAAAATGATGTTACTTAAATACTTAAGTAACTCTTTCTTCTAGCACAAACTCAAATAAATATCAAACTTTGTGTGTCTGGTAGTAGCACATTTATTTCTATGGCTCTTTTAGCTTAGAAAATCTGCTTTGAATTTACTTCAGAAGTTAGTAGCTTAGCAGCAAGGAGGTGGGAAATCATACTGAGTCACACAGGCTGAAATCTATATTGTATTTATTTGGACGGTTTCCCCATCGTTATTCGTAAACCCTCATTGCGTGAAGAGAGCATCTTTGTTCAGTTAACTTTTGATTTTTCACATTTTCAGTCCTGGAATTGAGTCTATTTTTCCATGTACACTTAAGAGTACTTTTGGAAAATGTTAACTGCATATCTTAATTGTGGTTATTGTGGTTTTGAAATCTCTAGGATTTGGGGAACCTGAAAATACTATGTACAGATAACATTTTTTTAAAAAAAGAAGAAAAGTAGAAGCACTTAAATTCTGCACTTGAAGAGACAGATTCCTCTCCTAGATTTTGAGAGGTGAGAATTATAATGCAATAAAGTTTATATAGTTCTATCCTCCAGTTGTCTCATAGTGCTTTACAGCCTAAATCTGGAAGGTCATATGTCAACAAAAAGACCTGACATACTCTCAAAAAGCGGAGACATTAGTGTTCTTAACAGCAAGCAACAAACAGTTCTCTAAGTAGGTATTGGAAAAATAAATTGAAAAATTTCTAGGCTCTGTAGGTAGTATGTTTCCAATTGTAAGCAATCTTAAATTTGGAAATCTGACATGGTTTCAGAGAAATATAATTAAGTAGATTACACAGATAATGAGAGTAAACCTGCATTTGGATCTTCATTTTACATAGCTGATTGGCTAATTTTCTTTTGCCATGTAATCCTGGGTGTTGATTGCCAAGGATGACGATTTTTTTTTTTTAGTAATTTAGACCACTTGTCTTTAGGGGAGTCTTAAACTGAATATTCTTTCAACTAGGAAATGTACTTTATCAGGAGTATATTTGAGTTATATATTGTATTGGTCTTCATGACACCATCCCTTTTAAGTTATTTTTCCAATTTTTTGTGATTGTTGTTAAAAAATCTGTGACATGTATATTGACACTTTTCCTTTTTAGACCAAATTGGTTAAAATCTAAAACTAGATGAGGGAAATATTTATTTTTATGTGGTAGTTTATACATGTCTGTTAACTTCTGACATGTATTTGAATGTTAGCCAAAACATTGCTAATCTTAATGTTAGCAGTAATACACTTCTTACTTTATCACTGACATTTATTACAGTAACCACAGAAATATCTAGTACATTTGGAGGCTACAGTATGGTGGCTAAAGGAACTATATGTACTATTCATTCATTCATGCGTTCTGAACCATGGATTATTTAATCACCTAACAACCCATGAGATATAAGTACTATCATCTCTGTTTTATAGATGAGAAAACAGAAGTAGAGAGGTTAAGTAACTCACCCAGGCTCACCAGGCCAGCATGTGATAATGCCTGCTAAAACCCAGGCTGTCTAATTTTTGAGTTTATACTCTTAATCATTATTTTTATTTTAACTCAGCCATATATACAATAGGATTAAAAATTCATTTTGGTCCACTTTTGTGAACAGAAGACCCTACACACAAGTCTTGGTTATGTTTATTACAGTGAAAAAAAGGGGGGGAAAATGTGATCAAACTCTGAGTTGAGGTTAGTAGTGCCTCTGATGCTTCCAGGTTTCCTGGGGTAGAGCAGCCAGGCTTGGAGTTGATCCTCCTTACTTACCACAAACTATCCTACTTTCCCCAAGGTAAGTGTTGCTCCTTGTACAGTTAAGGCACCTCATGACAAAAATGTCACCTTAACTCTCTGAGCAGGTTTACTTTGGCACTATTTAACCGACATTTGTTTTGACTGTTCTGAGTTTACAATTAGGCCTTACCTTCTATAAATTGGCAGCTTTCTAGGAACTGGGAAGTTTTTGTTTTATGACGGTCTTCAAGTAGTGGTCAGTTATGGCATTGTACAGTATTTAGGTGAAGGTGTAGATGAACCCTTATTTCAGTTTCATTTTGCTTTTTGTGATAAAATGATTTATTAAATCTGAGTTGGAAAGTGTTAGAAAATTTTTCTGACTGTAGTCAACCTTTGATTATCTTTGCCCATGTAGTAAGAAATAACAGTTTATATAAGCTTAAGATAATTTCTGTTTTGTTTGGATTTCTTTTAAACATACCTATTTCCATATTAGTGGAGTGATTATTCAGGCATTCAAATGAAAGATCTGAAGCCATATTGATGAGAAAGAGATGGGAGATTATCCGGTTTCCATATCTGACTCTCATGTTTTATATTAAGCAGCAACCTAAGCAGAGCCTACGGCCCTGTGGGCAGTGATTGAGTAATTTAGTTTGCAAAGCTTGTCTTTGATAATAGCTGCTTTGGGAGTTAGCAGCCTAAGAAAACTTAAAAAAAGAAAAAGGCTATAGCAAAAGTATCAGCAAAGGAGTTGATAAGTGATAACATCAATGGTATTGAAACTGATTTGCATAGATAACGCCTTTCCTTGCCTGGTCCTAGGCTTGTGTATAATAATAAGCTGACTGTATTTGATTGCAAAAAAGGAGCATATTTTAAGTACTCAGCTTAATAAATCACTAAGTGATGAATGCTCTTACAGGATTGAATGCTCTTTATTAGAAGGAATTCTTTCTTATTCTGATTTGATAACCATCTAATTTTATTATCATCTCCTGCTACTTTAACTTCCAAAGCAATATTTAGATTAAAATATATTTTCGTTTGATTTTTGTAAGGTATGTGAATGGCCATGCAAAAAAACATTATGAAGATGCACAAATACCCTTAACCAACCATAAGAAATCAGAAAAGCAAGAAAAAGCTCAGCACACAGTGTGTATGGATTGCAGTAGCTACAGTACATACTGGTAAGTATTAATATTATCTGAAAATGATACTCCTTTACTATGTGTGCGCAGGCGTTTTCTCGTCTTCCTCGCTCTTTCCCCTCCCCGCAGTCTCTAAGCCAGTGGGGGCTGCCATTACTGCCTGTTAGTCCTGTTGGCATTCACAGAGGACTGGGGCTGTCGGGAAGGCCTGTCCTTATTCATTCGGATGTAAATTTGCATTGCCCTTTCCACCTCTAGGTCTCCTCTTCTTTCCCATCCCACTAAGCTTCAGGGAAGTGAAAAGTATTTGCTGTTGTTCATTATAATTCCTTTTCTTTTTCTTGTTTTGTTTTTAATTGAAGAATAATATGATAATATAATATTATTATAATATGATAAAAACCCACATTCCTACTGGCCAGTTAACATTTTGTTATATAATCTTAAATTTTTAACTTCTTTGTTTAAAACATTATTTTGACAGTCTCCCCTGTCCCAACACAGTTCCACTCTCCTCTTCTACTCTGTAGATAAACATCAAGAATTTTGTGTGTTGCCTTTCAGGCTAATTTTTTTTTAAGTGTCACATCCTTTAAAAGGATATTGGAGGCCCTGTTCTCTCTTTGTAATATACTATACATGTCTGTTTCATATAAATGACAATAAAGTAAGAATTCTTCTGACTACTTTGAACAGGTTATTCAGGTCCCAAGTGATGTTTAACAATCCATATCCATTCGGTATGCTCAAAGAGTCTGTATTTTACAGTTTTAACTTTGGCGTGAAGCAAAAATTATGAATAGTTCTTTATGGTTTTAATCATTTTACTGAATTCGAAAGGTTTTTGACATTGAAAGGAAAAAAAAAAGCCATTTAAAGGAGCCCTCTTATTTTTGTTTTTGTTTTTGCCATATAGCCCTCAAATGTTACGTGAAGGCAATACTGGGCAGGGATGAGGATTTAAAGTCCAAATATTGCTTTTGATTCACACTTTCTACTGAAGTTGTGTGCTAATCCTTTCTACATTATCCTTAGCTGCTTATGGTATTGTAGAAAGGTGTCCCATCAAAAGGAAGAAAAAAGGTCAGTGGCTTACCAAGTTTACGTTTTCACAGATTTAACGTTATTTCACTGTGGCTATTGAATAAAACATTGTAAGGTTTAGTCCTGTAGATCACTAGTATTTCAGTGATCCTTTGTGTGGAAGATGTCCGGACGTGGAAGAGAGACAAGCTGGAGGTAGATGAAGACACATCAGTAAAAGTGAAAATCGTGGGAAGATATTCTGAGCCTAGTGCCCAGTTTATTATTATTTGCTCTCATAAAACACTCCTCCCTCCAAAAATCAAGCATTAGCCAAGCTGTTAAAGTGTCTTCATTAGTTTCCCCCCCTTTCCCTCAGGACACTTATATACTAGAATGACACAGCTATCTAATTGACAGAACCCTGTGTTTCTGTTAAGGTTGTAAGTATTTCTCTTTAAACAGCAGGAATTAAGGTCATTCTTGAGGTATCTGTCTCACAGTCATCATTGCAGGTCATGTCAGCCTGTATGCACCAGATGCTGAAAACGTTCATCCTTCTTGATTTTTAGTTAGCAATGTGCATGAAATGTTTAATGGGGAAATTTGGAAATACAATTAAATCTCTGTGTGCAGTGGGTTTTCTTGCTGTTGGTAAGATTATGAGGAAATAGTAACTCTTTGAGGAAATTTAAAGAATTCTCTTGGAATTTTCTTAATGGAGTGGATTTATATTCGTAGGTGTCTTTAAAAATATAGACTGTATACTTTAATGTCTTTGTATATTGCATTTTAGAGGAATACCTTTATTAACTAGGACCAGAATTTAATTTGCTTTATATTGGTACAGTATGCTAAAGTACAAGTCATTTCACGGCTGAATTGGAATTAAATGGCAGATCTTGGACCTTGGGGGAATGAATATACACCATGGCAGGGGTTTCTTGGCCAGTTGCCAGTCTTTTGTGTGAAGTTATACAGAGCCGCAAGTGTGTGGACTCCGAGAGCTTCTGAAATGCAGGAAGGGAGCTGCAGCTGGTCACATAACCATCTCATTTGTGGGTTTAGAACAAAATGCCAGGGAATCATCCTGTAGCATTATACTGACAGCCTAAAAGGAAACTGTGATAGTAGTAAGCTGATGAAGCTGTAGTTTAAATTAACATTTTCCCCACACCTCACTGTGATTAAGAAACAAAAAAGGATTTCTTCTTCTGTATGCGGGTGTGTGTGTGTGTGTGTGTGTGTGTGTGTGTGTGTGATTTTCCAGTGCACCTTAGTAATTTCACTTCAGTTTGTAAATTTTCCTTGTATATAAATTTCTTGTGGTTAGACTAATTGGTTTACTTTAGAGGTGTATTAGGTTTAACCTATTTGATTATTAATTATTATGCTTGTAGTCAAAATATTTTGACTGTAGCTAATGTTAAGGCTCCTTTTCCATGTGCTCTGTCCTCTGAAGAAGTTGAAACATGCTCTGAGGCTTACAGTTTTTCTATCCTTATTTTCCCTTTTCCAAGAGTCCCTGCCTTGTCCTGTCTTTGCATATCCTTTATGAGGTTATCATTGAGCACTCCCCCCTCCCCCAACTAGCTCCAGTTGTAGCTGGATGTAATGTCCCCTAAACTCACAGTCCTTGGGATACTTATAATTTCCTGCTGCATGTTCGTTATTTGTAAATGTCCTTGGGGACCGCAGGAACCATATGTCAGATCTTTGTATCGTCCACAGTACTCAGTGTCTGGTGCCGAGTAGGCAGTAGATGTTTGAAAGGCTGAATTTTGTTAACTATTTTCCAAAAATGGGGAAGGTTATACCAAATCTATACTATTGTGCCCTCCTGATCCTTTTGGAGGACTGAAGAGCTGCAGAACCTTTTTCCTGAAGAAGACTCAAATCACAGCATATGTGAGCTATTCCATTTATCTCCCGAGAGGGACACCCTTGTAGAGCAGGTCCTTTCACTTCTGATATAAACTGGGCGTCCAGGAGAAGCACATATTAACCAAGCAGAACATAAAACGGGTCATTATTTCAAAAGAGGGAGAGAATCATTTTGGTTGGACACAAACCCACTCCTTTAGGAGACAAATGAAGATTTTAGTAAAAATGAAAATCTTAAGATTTTCACACAAGGGCAAGTGTTCAGATTATTGTGTGTTCAGTAATATTTCCTTTCCTCCTACCGCAAATTCCCTCCCCCATTTAATACAAATGGAATTGTATGTGGTATACATTATTGTATCAAAAAAAAAGGATTAAAATTGATTGAGAAAAACAAAGATTAAAATTAGGAACTTTTATTTGACTTCTTATGTAGATAGACATTTGGAGTTAATAGATTTAAAATACTGAACAGATAATTTTTGACATCTGACATAGTCTTGTCAACTTATCAACAACAGCTGAATTTCTGAGTATTCAAAAGTATGAAAGGAGTATTAAAACTAAATTACTAGAATTTTTCCTTCCTGGCAGGGTAATGTTTTAAAGCACTCCTTCAAACAAAGAAATATTATGAAATGTGAGTCAATTCATTTGTCTAGAAAAAAGACTTGTATTTTAGATTTTAAACACCTATAATAAATAGGAGTTTTAATTAAAACTAATAAAAATAAAGCTTTTATTTGTGGGTTTAAATGGATGCTGAATCATTTTCAAAGGCAGTTGTGATTAAAAATTAAAAAGGGGAAGATCTTTTGTTGACTATCCTTATAAACTTTTTGGGCACAAATTTTCAGTGTTGTAAAGATTAGAGAACAGGAAGAATTTTGTTTATTTAAAAACAGTATTTTGAAGTTTTATTAAAAAGAAACTTTTTAGCACGTGGTCTGAAAACAAAAGGCTCTTTCTTAATAAGCTGGTACTTGTCTGCTTTTAACAAAGGAAATGAGTTTTCTCTGCAAGTATTCTAATTTTCCAAAATTGGCTTAGTTGATGGCTGTGCATTAGAATTGAATAAAAGAGAATTTAAAAATAAGCTTGTTTTCTAAAAGAGTTCTTTGGATTTAACTTTTCTTGGTTTGAAATAGATGAAGTCACTGGAATATCAGCTTTTTTGGTTTGGTTTTGTTTTTTGTTTTCTGTAACTATATCTGTCATTTATAATAAAACTGGAGGTCAAAGTTTACTCTAGGTGTCATATTATGATGTTATCTATTATACAAGGGAATGAAAAGGAATTTAAAACTTAATGATCGATTTGCCATTGCCCTTTCTTGAGGGGTACTTTTTGCATTAAAGTTTTTTGATTTTGTTTCTTTGGTATTAGTATTATACATGACTTACTGTATAAAGATTGCCTTACAGCCAGTAGATTAAAGGACTTGTTCCTTTACTGTTGCGTAAAAAAATCAGGTTCATTTGTATGTTGATTGCTTCTTGTTTCACGTGGGTGAAGAATGATTTGGTCTGGGAATATTTTCTTAGTGCTTCAAGAATATGATGTGGAGACTTATGACTTGGGTAGCTTCAATAGCACTTACAACAGGAATGGAAAAAGCTTTAGAATTTTAAAGCTGAGAAAGAGAGAGAGATTTTCTTTGTTTTGAGTGTGACATCTGCGCCATATAATATGGTAGCAGTTGAGCAATTAAAAGTGGCTAGTAGGACTGAGGAATTGAATGTTTTATTTTATTATAATGATTATGTTTAAATTGCCACATGTACTGGTAGCTACTATAGCAGACAGTGTAGCCTCACACTATTAAAATTTAACATTGAGTATATTAATATTATGAAACTTTAAAAACCTTAAGACAAAAATCTGATAGAAACTCCAAAAAGAAAATAAGTCAATTTCACTAACTAAAATAGTTGTAAATAAGTATAACTTAAAGCAAATCTAACCCAATAAAATGTGTCAAAAAGAAAAATTATGTAATTACTGAGTTAATTTCACTAGTCTGCCAACATATTCATTTTAAAGGGAATCCCAGATTATTGTATCATTAGAAGCAAAAATACATTTATAAATAAGCCATTTCTGATTTTTAAAAAACTAATAACATTGAAATAAAAGGAAACTATTAAAATATGATAGTCCCCCCCAAAGAAAGCAAACATCATATGCAAATTGATGAAACACTAAAGCTATTTCCATTAACATGAGAAACAAGACAAATACTTCCTATCATCATTTACATCATCGTCACTATTATTAAACATTGCTTTGGCAGTTCTAGCCATTGAAATAAGACAGAATAGGTAAATTGTTGGTATAAATATTAGAAAAGAACAAATTATTTCTGCTTTCAAATTATATAATGCTGAGAAAACTCAGGGGGACTTTAGTAGAAAACAACAAGTAGAATTAATAATTAATTTTGAGATGGTGATACATAATAAATATACAAAAACTAATAGCTTTCTCTTCATTAGCAGTCATTAGTTAAAAATGGAAATGACCAAACAAAAAAACAAACATTCAACATAATGACAAAAATTATAAACTAAATCTAGGAATAAGTATTACAGAAAGACACAAAGCAAAGATATGGATCCTTTGTGAAGAAAACTTGACATTGTAAACAATTCCTTTCCCCCCTCAAATTTTTACCTTCAAAAGTTTTCCTGGAGACAGGGTCTGATGAACATGATGGTCCTCGAACATAATGTGCACGACATCCAAAAAAATCAAAATAGCGGATATGTTGCTTTTATTCAATACATAAATATTCATTGAGAACCAGCTGTATGTTAGGGACCTAGTCTTTAGTGCAGTGGTCTCTAAAATAATGCACTTGAAGGTATGGGAGGAAAATAGCAGAACTTTTATTAAAACTTTTTATCTGGCAAAAAAAAAAAGCATTGGCAAATATTTAAAATACCTACTGCCAGTGGTCTGTAGACTAGGTGGTTATGGGTCATGAACCACACACGGAGTGTCCTGAATCAGCTTCACATGTGGCGTCCTCACCCTTGTTCACTTTTAGCATTGTGCAGTATGTTACGGTGTTTGTCTGCCTAGTTACATGGATTTATTTAATTTTACCAAGAATCAACCCTCTTCAAATGGATACGCATTTTAAAAGATTTTTTATGAGAAAAAATCCTCCAAGATAATAACAGTAACAATAGTAAGACAAATACTGGTGAACAAGGAAAAGGTAAGCTGACATACACTCCTACTCTGAGCTCATCAAATACATTACAAAGTAAAAATATTGGCTATCTAATAAAAACACAGACTAATCAGATCTGATAAGTTGGACAGAAAGTTTGAGACTGTGTGAAGTATGAATTTATATCCATTATCATTAATGTCAAACCTCACCCTATGTATATATTATACTCTGAGATACTAGTTTAATAATGGTATGAAGACATTTAAAAAGTTTATTTCATTTCTAGCTCATTCTTCTAAAATTTTTCTTTTTTTATACTATATGCATATTAATTTAGATTTACTTGCATATATAATTAGTACAAACGTGTAAATGTGTTGGGGGTGATGGATGCTCAGTTTTGTGGCTTATTTTTTATCTGATTAGGAGCCATTGAAAATAATTTGAAGATTTCGTCTTAGTGGACTGGTGTTTTTCCTTTTATAATTAGAGAGGGCATGAGGCGCAGGGTGGAAATAGGAAGGAAACAAGTGTTTCTAAAATTAGAATTTTTAAAAGGAGGTAAACCCACATTAAGTTTTAGGACGAGAAAATGATTGAGCCATGCTGCATGTTTTAGTTTTTGGAGAATGGGGAAAAAGTACAGATAGGGATGACCAAGTAAGGAATATTTTTTGCTGTTAAACAAGTGAATGGTGCTACATGGAAAATACTGAGGGAGGGTAAGGGAGTTGGTGGTGTATGGAATGAAAGCCTAATTCTAAATGTAAAGCAGGTAACACTGAAGAGAAAGGGAAGACTGGGAGGGAAAGATGAGAGAGAAGAAAATTTAGGTAAGGTCGACATTGCAGGGACCATCAAATACTATAGCTTAATTCGTCTACAGATATCTATGCATTTGAAAGCCACTGTATTTGGGTCGGGCGGACGGGGATATCATACCAAAGGAAATAACCAAGGTTTAGAATAAAATATTAGTTGAGATAGAGGAGGAAAAAGATGGGTTTGGGGGAGATTATAGAGAGAAAAATATTTAGAAAGGATTAGGCATGATTAGATGCTAGAAATTAGAAAAAAATCACAATCTTAAAAATGTACGCATAAGGAATCAATGTAATGAAGAAATTGGACAATTTTGCTATTTATTAGAATAAGCAGAATTTGAAATAACTTGAGCTGTGATATTATCCGTTTTTTACCAAATTATATAGTAGTATAAATAATTGGTATTTCTTATGAAAATTTACCTGCTCCATGTTCTTTCAGTGCAAGGTAGTAAAATTAATTGTTTATCTTCTGCTCTGAACAGCAGTATATATATATAATACCCTACTCTACATTTAATCAGTTTATTAACTGTTGGCTTGAAGTACTTTAAAACTACTTTAGCGTCATATTTGGTTCAAGGAATTTGGTTTGAGACTAATTTTTACATAGCTAAGATGATAGTATACTTTGTCTCAAGGTGTTAGAAGTAGAGAAAGATACCAGTACCTTCTCCTTCCCTGCCTTTTTATATCTGATTTCCTTATCTAACATCTCTAATATGTTGCCTGATATGACTTCTAAGTATTATTTTTTTGTCTTTAGTGTTCAGTTTACTTAAATTTCCTTAAACAGTTCTTTCTTTTTAGTAAATACAGAAGTAAACGTTTTCCTTGTCTGACAAGTAGTCTGTTAGAGGTAGAGCTCATCTTTACTTGAAGAATCACCTAAAATCACTAAATTTAAACTTGCTTAAGTGTTAATATAATAGCCTAAAAGTTGGTTGTGTAATATAGGTAGTTACTGACTTTTGTTTGCTAGACATGTGAAATCCTGTTTATATGAAAAGATGCCAAAACCTGGACCTCAGCTCCAATTTCTCAGTAGAAAGAAGAAAAAGAGGAGTAGAACTTTTTATATTATTTCAGTTACGTTTTGGGAACCAGGTGTATTTTCACCTTGCAACATTTAACCATATTTTATAACAATATTTATTTCAAAGTGGGAAATGCATTCCAAGTTTCAGAGGAGCAATCTAGAAGCTTTGAAACACAGCCTACAAGTTTTGCACTTTTTTGTACTTATTCTGGTGTAATCTCCTTGAAGGGAAAACTAAGAATAGTGGCTAAATTTTATTTTTTTTCAGGTGTTAGAGGTAAGCATAATACTGACCTAATACCTTCAACACAATTGTAAACCAGGAAGAGATTTTTAGAACTTGTTTACTTTAAATCCTTCTTATTGCCTTGGGACTTCTTAGTATCAGTATTAGTGGGATAGTTTCCGGTTTGAAACCAGCAGAAACCAGCGTCTCAGCTAAAGACTAAGGTAACCAGACAACATTTAAATTCTTATTTACTTCATACTTTTGTTACTTATTTTCTTTTGACCTCTGGGCCAGGGAGGAAGAAGAAATCAGAACAGGGGATGGGGGCAGCTAGAGACGGGTGTGCTGTGAGGCAGGTGTGCTGTGAGGCAGGTGTGCTGTGAGGCAGCCCTGGTTACACAGCAAAAGGAAGCTGACATTTATTGACCCTCTGCCACGTGCCAGGCGCCCCTGGACGTTTTGACCTGTGGAAGCAGGTGCTTTCCTTTTATCATTGTCATCTAATAACGCTTGTATAGTGTGGTGAATTCAGACAGGACAAAAGTTAGAATCTTAGAAGTAAATGTCCTTCATAGTGACTGTAAGAAGATCTAAAATTGACTCTTGGCAATAAGGACAATTGTGAAAACTTAAAATTTTTTAAGCCAGTAAGAACAAATTCAGCCAAAATAAAATTGATTTCTTATAGTTCATTAAAGTTATATTTATTACCTCTTTATAATATTGGGTAGTATTATAGTAGAACAGCTAGTATCTTAGATATTTTCTAGGCTAGCAGTGCTGTGCAAGAGAAATAATTCATCACATATGTAATTTAAAATTTTCTAGTAGCCACATTAAAAAAGCAAATACAAACAGGTTGATTAATTTTAACTGTATATTTTATTTAACCCAGTTATCCAAAATATTATCATGTCAACATGGTAATCCATATAGAATTATTAGACATAGTTTGCATCTTTTTTTAACATGAAACCTTCAAAATCCAGTATGTATTTTACACGTACAGCACATCTCCATTCAGATGCTAACTTTTCATCAGAAATGCTTGATCTGTATTTAGTCATAAAAATTGCAGTTAAAAATGTAGATTCCAAACACTATTAAAAATTTTCCAATAAATGAATAAAGTACCAAAAAAACCCATTTTCTTTAATACTTGGCATCTGTTTTGACAAGACTGACTCATCTTTTTTAGAATAATTGAGTCCGAAGCAAAAGCATATCAGTCTCAAAACTGTATCTAATTTAAGTAAATCCACTAACTCTTGTAACCACTCAGTATTATCAACATCAAATTCAAAGGATCATTATATAAACTGAAAATCAACTCCAAATTTGTCCACATCAACACAGCATTCTTCAATTTTTCTTGTAGATTTTGCAGACAACTTACATAATGCTATTGTATTTTAAATCTTCTGTATATTTGTTCGTGTTGAAATGTGTAAAATCATTATTGATTTGTATTAGGAATAGTTTAAATTTTAACATAAATTCTCATACCTGTCTAGCTCGGTCACAAACAAGCTTTTACTCTCTCCTTGGATCTTTAAATTTAGCTCATTCATGTGCACTGTGATATAGGTGAAAAAATGTAAATCATGCTGTGATGTTTTCTCTTTGTTCAATATTGGCAGGTGTTCCTTTTGTTTCAAGAAAATCTTGAATTAGAGTTAACAGTACAGTAAACCTTTGTAAAATTCTTCCATGACTTAAGCAGTGAACATTGGCAAAGAACATGTAGTCATTATATTCATTATCTTCTATTTCTTTTAACAGTTCCATAAACTGGTGATGAGTCAGAGCATTTGCACATGTATACTGAACAATTTTAATAACTGCATCCATGATACAGTCTACTTTAGAGCACAGATATTTTCAATATGTTAATATGCAGTGGATCAAATAAGGGAAATAATTCCATTAAATCCGGGTTTTTGATCCCATGTAGCAGGTCCTTGTCTGTCTTGATAGAAACTTTTTCCTGTCTAGCCGAAAGTGACATGTAAAAGATTAAAAAATATTTACAACATGCGGTTGATTGTTTTTAAGGTTGCAAATAGATGAAGACATTTCAATTTGGAAGTCATTTGACACAAAACGTACGCAAAGTATTAATTCGCCATTGTCTCTTGTCTTGTAAAACTCATCTAAAGCTAAAAGTAAAAGTACTTACAATTTTCAAATGTTGAATGAATTGATCTTTAATAATGTTAGAAAGGTCTTTTATTTACTAACAATTGCTTGGTGGATCAACTGAAGATCTTTCACTTTTTGTAAAATATCCTTTTTGATCTTTATCTCAAATTCTAAAACATAACTCCCTTAACTGAAATAATAATTTAATGTTTCATCTCTCCATCTAAAAATGGTTTTCTTTCTTGAGCAAGAATTAAAGCTATTTTAAAGCTTGCCAGAATTACAAGCTCAAATCCTTAAAATCACTAAGAAACTTCTTTGTTATACATTTCATTCTGATTTCATTGATTGTGACAAATTTCATTGATTATTTTTTGACTGTAGAGAAGCAACTTCTTATTAAATTACTATGCATTTGCTGAAAATGACTCAATATTGTCTACTTTATTATCTTAAAACTTTTTTTACACAGCTTATTAATTTGGCTCTGCTGTATTAAATCGTAATTGCCATTATTTGTAAAATTTGTGATACACCTTTTCCACTCGATTCTGCCTCATTAGTGTGCCTATGTTGTCAATTACACATTTGTGTGTAATCTTTTTTAAAAGTTCCAAACTTCATTTGGAAGTTAAATTTTTTTTTCATTGTTAGTTTTTAACCCAGAAAAATAATTTATTTATATTAATTATTAAAATAAGTATTTCAGTTCAACTACCAATTATGATTTACATAGGTATCACTGTAACTCCTGCTGTCTGCAGAAACTATTCAAATAAGCACATTAAAGTGCTTCATTATTGCATAGAAAAATAACTGAAACCTTCTGTTGACATAAACTAGACTGGTGATATGCTTATGTGTGATCCTGGAAATGACACGTGCACCCACACTGTGCACTGCAGTACATCTTATATGATGTCATAATAAAAGTGAAATATAGTTTTACCAAAACCATAAAGTATTTAATGGAAATATATTTTATACTGCTTTAGTTAAATAAAATTTTATGTCAATTAAAATTTTAAAAGATTAAAATGCATTTCCCCAGTTGCGTTAGTCACATTAGGACAGCTGTAGAGTCTGGAGAAACTTATTCACTTTAATGATGAACATTCAAAGAGATGAAGCAACTAGACCCAGTTAAGTCAGATTAGTTCAGAATGGAGCAAGGCCGTAAATGAATCTGTATTTCAATATATGAAAACGTTCCTTTAACAAATGTTAAATGCTGAATTCATGTCACACCAAAAAGAATTACTTTAATAAGAAAAAAATCAGTTATTTCATATAATCTGAAACAATGTTTCTTTAAACAAAGCAACCATTTTTTTGTAGAAGCTAAGGGGTTTACTTTTCAATGAGATATTCTAGCAGCATGTAAATACATGAAAGATGATCTGAATTTACTTTTAGACTTCATTCCCCAGATGAACACTAGCATTTGGAGTTATTTTTGTTTTGGACACTGGGTATTCTTTTAACCAAAATACATGCATATATTTATGCAAACATAGAATGAAAATGTAAGCAGGAATTAGAGTAACAATACAATTTCATTCTTTAGTGAATGCCTGAGGTTCATGGAGGAACCAAGTGCCTTAAACCCAAATTTGCAGAGTAGACCTTACCCTCTTAACATTTATGCTGAGAGGAAGCAAGGAATTAAACCTTTTCACTAATTTAATTCCTTTATGTCTTTGTCATAAAACTGATAAGGAATTATTTTCCTGCCATTGCTGGTACTTTGATCATAGAGAAACGGTCTAGGATGTAAAAGGTAGCTTTTGCTATTTATAGAAACGTTAGGGATTGACCACGGGAGCTTGGAGAATACGTTAGAGACTCTTGATTGACAACATAGGCAGTCAATTAATGCGGAGGGGCGTGTTAAATAATTACATATATATTTTACTTAAAGTTTTCAAAAGCACTCGCTTACATTTTGAATTCTGTGAATAAGAGACACAAGCCATGCTTTTGTGTGTAATAATCTCTTTTTAAAAAAATTACTTTCCCCCATCCTATTCACAATTTTTTTATAGACTGGTTTCAGGTATGTAAGAAATGTTTTTTGGATTCTGCTAGAGATGAGCTAATTTTTTACTAATTGCTATGCATTCGAAGTTTTGTTTGCTCAGAATGGCAATGTTATTGTCATTATTCTTTGGTAGTTATAATAAGTGGTTTTGTACAAAGCTGCAGTTCAAAAGAATATTTTCGTACTAGCTTGTAAATTGTTTTTATTAAAAATGGTCTTATTCTAGGAAGGAAATTGAATGCTAATGTACAAGTTAAAGTTTATTATGTGTGATTCCTTATATTATTTGCTTATTGACTTGCTAAAACACACACACACACACACAATATCAGTTTTAAGGAACATCTTTAAATGTCTTTCTTCAAAGCGGTTATCGGTTTCCTGAAAGATGTAGCCACTGTTTTATACTTGTTTTCTAACACCTTGGAATGAAAAGATTCATTCTTCTCAACCATCTGAATTCAGTTTATTTAAATTAAATTATGTGTAAAATATATGGCTTTTAGTTTTTTAATTCAAATATCCCTACAGGTTAATTACTTTTTTCCTGCTTTTCTCTTAAATCTCTGCTCCCTGCAAACTCCCCATTCATTTGAGTTGGGAAGGATCACATTAAAGATTTAGGCTTCGCACTACATGAACAGAATTGGTGCTTTGTATTTCATTTTCCATGTATTATGCACCACTGAAAAGAATATAACACATGTAGTAGCGTATTTCATTTTTGAGAGAGGAATTGAAGAGCTTTTGAATAAAAATGTGTCAAGAAACGTGTTCATTGCCTACGTGGCTTTTTAAAAGGACTCTTAAAAAGCATTCCATTGTGGACTCCAAGCCCTCTTTAAACTCACCACTGACAGTAACTGCCTGCAGAGGCATGTGATCATCTTGGCAGTAGCCAGGCCTTTTAGTGATTTCATTACTGTGGTTTCCTCAAGCTCTTTACACACATTGATTAATATTTTCCTTGCAGTTATCGCTGTGATGATTTTGTGATTAATGACACCAAGCTGGGACTGGTACAGAAAGTCAGAGAACACTTACAGAACTTGGAAAAGTAAGTAATAGGCCTGGGGAAAGAAGGGATGGAGTGGGGTTGAGGGGTCTTTCAGCATTTCTGAGTGGGATTTTTGTTTATGAGTTCCATAACTTCATCATGTTTTTAGTGTGATTGAAATGTGAACAAAATAAACTTTGGAGTTGGGTATCTGAAAATGCCCATAGTCAGTGATCATAGCTCAGCATTTATTTTGTTTAATATTTGTCATAAACCATATCCAAGGGCTCCAGAGCCTGTTTTTTAGTTATTATCCACCAACATAGAAGCTCCTCAGTTTATTTGCAAGGGGAATTTTGGTAGTGCAAGGGAAGGGCAAAAAATGATACAAAATCATTATAGAGTTACCTTCGATATTAGAAAATCCTTATCCAAATGTATTATGAGGTCTTCTTAGAAACTCTGAAATTTATGCATCAAGGGAAAATAGGTTTAATTATATTATTGTTCAGCGTGCATCTATGTGATAGCACAAGATCCTGGTTTCTTCTTTTCCTTTTTTTGTTCGGGACAGTATTTATCACTTGAAAGTATAGGAAGCTGTGAAATGCTTTGTCATCATAAAGAAATTAAACTGCTTAAGTGAATAGAATTATTTTTTGCTATAGCCAAACAGGTTAGTCAGATAAAACTCACTAGACCCAAAATTCAAGCAGTAAATAGAAACCCCAGTTAGCAGTGTCTTTGAAGCTGCAGTGGATAGAAGCATGGCCCTGGAATGGTCTCTGACTCAGGTGAAATTTGTGTAAATCACCCCTAATCGTCAGGTGCCATCTAATTTATTTATTTTTTGTTGTGTTTTAAAAATCTTTATTGGAGTATAATTGCTTTACAACATCTTATTTATTTTGACAGTCGATGTATAAATGGTATTGTGAGAACATGCCACAAGTGGGAGTCCTTTAGCAAACTTACATGTGAAGCCAACAGAGTATTTTAAAATTGAGTGCTGAGAGGGAATAACCTAAGTTCTTTGAGTGAAACACTGTCTAGCTTTGGTTAACCAAAGTCTCTGTGCATGTCTCTGTCTAAATAGACTATAAGCTGATAAGGGAAGAATTGATTTCTTTGAAATCTAAGCTAATTAGAACAATCTGGGTTTAAGTGCGCTTTGGCTTGTCATCTTGGGGCTCCTCACTTTTTCAAAGCGCCTCCTCCCTTTTAATTTGAACAAAGCAGCAGGAGCATATCTAGGGTTAGGGACACAGGTATAGACACACAGATCTAGAATATTGAATTTGGTCTGAAATAATCACAATTAACTGTGAAGTAGGAGATTCCTGCAGTAATTTATGTAAATATCACTCTTTGGTGTGGTGATGTCATTGTAAAGATCTTACTAACGTGATTCTTTGTTATAGAAGTAGGTAGCTACCAAATTATTTCTTCCTACCATTTATAGTTTTCTCTAAGAAAAGACTATCATCTCAATGACAAATAAATTCATCAGAACTAAGTCAAAGGGAAAACCGGACGTTCAAGAACCTGCATGCATTTATGCAGATATTGAATCTTTTATTTTCATTTATTTCTTCATCAGGTAAAAGATGTCACAGACTGCCTCGTCTACACTTCTCCTTGGCCCCATTGAAAAAGCTACCTTGCAATCCTTTTTCTATGTCGATAAACATTACCTAAATTTATTTTTATTTTTTCAAACATAGCCTTTAATCTGTAATGGAAGCTACAATGAAAGAACTATGATTACATTTGAGTTTCACTTTAGACTGTTTAGCGTATCCTCTGGAGAAGCACTGCGCACCAGAAACGTTGTATTAATCTACACTGTCCAGTATGGTTGCCACTAGACACATGTGACTGTTGAGCACTTGAAAATTAGCTAGTGTGACGAGGAACTGAATTTTACATATTTAAGTTGAATTAATTTAAATTTATTAGCCACATGTTGTGAGCAGCTACCATATTAAATAGCGTGGATCTAAAGGATTCTGCCATTTTGAGAATCATTGATGGTAAAATTTAATAACATATTTTTAAAAAGCTAAATGCTTTTTTTGTATAGGTTAAAACTAAAAGTTAACTATTAGGCATTGTCACAGTATATACACTGTGCTCGTGACTGAACTTCTTTACCTACAGAATTTGTGAAGGAATAACTTAACATCGTAGTACATATGGGATTCTCTCTTCTTACCTTGTAGTCACCAGTACACTGAGAGGGACATACGTTTCTGAAGACATTTTTCCTAAGAATATTTTTAGATTTGAAACAGCTGACTGTCACTAGATCTGATGCTCTAAAGACAGTTCATGTGGAAATTCTGGAAAGAAAAATAATTACGTATTTTCTTTGGATTAGCCTGGTACTTTTGGAAGATGGGAAAGAGTTGGTAGACTTAAAAAGTCTATGTTGTTTAACAGTAACTTTCACTTCCTTTAGATTAGTTCCCCTGATACATAATAATTTTAAAGTGACCCTTTGACGATAGGAATTATTTTCTAATAAATTTCAAACTTAATATTTCTTTCAATGAGAAACATTTAGATAATTTAAATTCTGAATTTATGTGCTAATTAGGATTTGTTTTAGAATATGCTTTGTAGCATAGCTGAATCAAATGAATTGATATATGCCTATGTGCCTATAACTTATTTATCATTCTGCAAACTCAGATTATATCATCATCTATTACAACATATTAACAAAACATGATACCTTTATCAAAATTAAGAAAGAAGTGGCATAGTATTTGAGACTTAATGTTAAATCTCAGAATAATCATGTCAGACCAGCGTTTTTCTTTTTTATGAGTAGTGGGTGTTCTCTTGTTTGAAGCTTCACCATTGATTAGGTAGACAGAGCGGTGGAGGAGAGGGTCTGTCCGACAGACCACATCCACTTGGCCAGCTTTTCTGGGCAGCGCCTGGGGGTGGCAGCCTCCAGTGCCACCCTGCTGGAGGAGCAGTGGGGATTTCCAAGGGAAGTGGAACTCCTCAGTTACTTGAAATGCTTGTGGGCCACAGTGGCCTAACGGGTCACTTCCTGGCCTGGCTAAGCCGCCAGGCGGGGCTCCATGCCCTGGATACTTAGAACAGCCATGTTTACTCTGTCCGGCTGTGCAGTGCCGTGTGTGTATGAATGTCTTTTTGACTGTCTGTTTGTGCTTTAATAGCTCAGCTTTCACAGCTGACAGGCATAGGAAAAGAAAACTTTTGGAAAACTCATCACTGAACAGCAAGTTACTAAAAGTAAATGTAAGTAATTAAAATGTATTCAAATATAAGAATTGGTTGAGATCTAGTCACTGTTTGATTACAATTCTAACATTAATGTTGCCCTTTATAAACTTTTATAAATGTATGCCTTGGATTTGGAATATCTTACAAAATGTTTGCTACTTGTACTAACGATTCTTGACGTGACTAAACACCCCAGCGAGTCTGTCAGTGCCTTCCTTCCGTCAGGGTGACTACCGTGCTCCTCCGCCTCAGCAGGCATTTGTTCTTAACGCCTGCTCATGTACCTTATTACTCCATCTCTCTAGGATCCCAAAGATCCTTGCTTCCTTCTGTTCAAGGTCCCTAGTGCAAACTCTGTGGGTCTGGGGCTTCCCTGGTGGCGCAGTGGTTAAGAATCTGCCTGCCAATGCAGGGGACACGGGTTCGAGCCCTGGTTCAGGAAGATCCCACATGCGGCGGAGCAACTAAGCCCGTGCGCCACAACTACTGAGCCTGTGTGCCACAACTACTGAAGCCCGTGCGCCTAGAGCCCGTGCTCTGCAACAAGAGAAGCCACCGCAATGAGAAGCCTGTGCACCTCAACTAGAGAAGGCCCGCACGTAGCAACAAAGACCCAACACAGCCAAAAAATAAATAAATAAATTAAAAAAAAAAAAAAAAAAAAGCTTTGGGTCTGAAGTTTTGGTAAGTTTTATTCCTTAGGACTTCATTAATACAATTTCACCATAAAAGAATATGCTTCCTCATTCTGATACCCATCTCTTACCAGATGTATGGCCATTAATGGAGTAACAAAGTTTAAAGATGACTAAATATTGTAAAATATACCAGTAATTTTGTCCTGCATCCAGCTCTCTGCTCTCATGCTAGCTGTGTTTAGACACACAATTAAGTATTACAATTTTGTGGAAGAAAGAGCTAAAGTGATACTTTGGGTTGGATGGGTAGATTCACTAACCGTGTGTAGTATTCAGACATCACAGTGCATTTGTACAGCTAATCAAAAAACGAAGCCTTAGTCTTTAAGGGAAGTTCAGGTAGTTTTTTCAGATTGATATTCCATTGCTAGGAAAACATGTATTGGTCATTTGCATGGCTTAGAGTTAAAAGCTGGGGGACAGAAATACTTGGTATGTTTATATTTTTTCCAATTTGTAGTAGCTTTAATAGAGTCTTATGACGGCATTAAGTCTTAAACTTATTTCTTTTAAGGATCTTCCTGGTTTTTGCATTGTGTACTCCACAGTACTTTTTTTTTTTTTTTTTCACAGTACTTATTAATGGTGACTTCCTCATAAGCTTCCATTTAGAACAATCCTAGGATCCGAAACAGCCTTCTAAAAATATCCAGACACGTTTACAGAGAGTAGAAAGAGAATTTGAAATATTTGTTGGACTGAAAAGTATCAATTCCGAACTGGCTTGTTGCTAGAGTTTCAAATATAGGCCTTTGTTCTTCTTTGATGTTGAAACAGTTGGCCTTCTCTTGGTATTACTGAAGGCCACCTCTTGTTCCATTTTACAGGGAAGCACCACTGCCATTTGTGCCACAGGCCTTCGGAATTTGGGGAACACGTGTTTCATGAACGCCATCCTTCAGTCACTCAGGTACTGTTACAGTCAGAGCTTAAGTATCTGACGTTAGTTTCTGGTGGAATGGTTAAGAGCAAAGTCTCTAGGTTCAGACCCTATCTCTGCCACTAACTCTAGCCTAGTAACTTGGGGCAAGTTACCTCAGTTCCCTGTGCCTTAGTTTTCTCATCAGTGAAATTGGGGATGATAGTCTACCTCACGGGGTAGTCGGGAAGATATTATATAGTTTACATAAAGTGCTTAGAACAGTGCCTAGCAGTAAATAACTGTTAGCTGTTATTATTTAGTTCCTGTTCCTTCTTGAATAGGCTTGAGCACAGGCCAGCAAACTTCTGTAAAAGGCCAGATTAAATAAATATTTTTAATCTTTGCATGCCACATCCAGGCCTTCTCACACATTCTTCTCCTCCCTTCAACACTCCTCTCCCTTTTAAACAACTCTTTAAAAATATAAAACTCACCTTAAAAATGTAAAAGCTCACTGGCCCAGGGTCAGCTTTGTCCTGTGGGCCATAGTTTGCAGACCCCTGGGCTATAAGGAAACTTGTTCAGATAACTTAGTTCAATCATTAGTTGAGTCTTAAGTATGGTCATAAGATCAGATGTTTAGAAGATCTTCAAAATGTAAGATGAGCCGGGACTTCCCTGGCGGTACAGCGGTTAAGACTCTGTGCTTCCACTGCAGGGGGCTCAGGTTCGATTCCTGGTCAGGGAACTAAGATCCCACATGCCGCGTGGCCAAAAAAAAAAAGAGTAAGATGAGCAGGAAAAATAAAATAGACAACAAGGCTGACCTAAGTTATACAGAAGAAATTATTTAGAAAGTTGCATACTTTTAGATTTTAATGTGGTATCAAAGACCACAGTAAATTATTTTCCCAAGGCCACCTTGCTAATAAGGAACAGAAGCCATGTGTGATCTCTCTTTAAAGGTACTGGCTTTCAGCTTATCTAGTCTTGCTCAAAGAAGAAATTCTAGTCACTACTGAATTCTCCTTGTTACTCTGTATAGTGTATTTAAACAATATGGTTGGTTTCATGGTTTGCTTTTATTTGAGGAAATTATTGAACACTTGGGAACAAAGACCCTGAAAAGAAAGAAATGGTGACAGTCTATAGATGGGAAGGGGGAATTGAGGATTTCTAGAACAGAGATTTTGCTTTAAAGCCTTTGTTTATTTTTGCAAAGTCATCTACTTACATTCTCTTTTTAAAAAATATTTATTTATTTATTTATTTGGTTGTGCTGCGTCTTAGTTGCAGCAGGCGGGCTCCTTAGTTGTGGCATGCAAACTCTTAGTTGCAGCATGCATGTGGGATCTAGTTCCTTGACCAGGGATTGAACCCGGGCCCCCTGCATTGGGAGTGCAGAGTCTTACTCACTGTGCCACCAGGGAAGTCCCCCTTATATTGTTTTCTTGGAGTAAATGAGGAAGCTTAATGAAGAAATGCAATGTTAAGAGATTGCATTGAGTACCATTTTAATGAGAAATTGAAATATCACATTTTCAAAATCCATATACTGTATAGGTCTCATAGTGCTTTCTTTACTTCTCCGTACATTTAAAAACTAATAATTGTTTTCCCTTCCTTTTAAAATAGTAACATTGAGCAGTTTTGCTGTTATTTCAAAGAACTGCCTGCTGTGGAGTTAAGGAATGGGAAGACAGCAGGAAGGCGAACGTACCACACCAGGAGCCAGGGGGACAACAATGTGTGAGTCTAAGAATATGTCCTTTCTGGCTTTGAGCTACAGAACAAATGACTCTTACTGGTGATTTCCATTGCATTATCTGAGTTAATAGGCACGTGCATTAAAAAAATAAAAAACCCACCAAAACAACTCTCAATTGTGTTTAAGTGTCTAGCTAGCAATCTTAATAATTGTTGGAATTCTTTTATTTCTATTTACCTAGTAGGCAGGACAAATGTAGCGCTCTGCTCATTGAGTCTGTGGATTTGGGCATTCTAAAATTGACATCTGTGAAGGAAATACAGTTCTAGGTATAGACCGGCATGAATATCATTAGTCTTTGTGAATTGATTTGTCTGATAGGGTTAGGTAAACCTGTCTTGGATAATTAAATTAATTTGTAGTTATCAAATTAATTATGGAGCAATACAGTCAATTTTTAGTTGATATGGAAGGGGAAAAAAATTGAGAAGTGATTATTGATAGCCAAACCAATATATATTCAAATTCAGTGCAGCCATGTTCTCTTTGGGGTTCAGAAAGATGTATCATATTATCATGACCGTAAGGGGTATCTTAACATTACTGAAATAGGGCTACGATTTATCATCTGTATGTATTTTAATGTAGTGTTTTCCCTGCCTGCCCATCCCTGCTCCCACACACCCCATCCCCACACATTCTGAAAAGCCGTCTTACAATCTGACAGTGTTCTGCCTAGACGCCTGAGGGAGAAGAGGATAGGCCGTGTTCGAATAGTGTGTAGTGCGGACTACGCAGTGAAGCCAGGCCTCGGAGCAGGGGTGGAATGATACCACTAGAAGGTGGTGTTTTAAGAGTTTACTTTGGTAGCAGCATTAGGATGAGCTGGAACGTGCCTGCATTCAAGGAGGCTCTTCACTTTATAGTCATTGGTTAGAGGGAACAGCCGTGAAATGAAGAGGAAAAAATACACGTGCACAAAAGTTAAGGGAAGAATTAGTAGTACTCGATGCATCAGTGTCATTTAGGGTTTAGTTACGAATCATAGAAATTGCCGCTGGCCATTTTAGGCAGACGAGGAATTTATTGAAAGTCTGCTGGTGAGCTTACCCTGACTGGATGGGGGGAAAATCAGGTCTGGAGTGTAGGCATCCATGAGGGTGTCCCATTAGGACCGCCGTCCAGGCTGCACCGCAGTTCCCATTGGCAGCACTGCTGGAGTTGGGTGCTGGGTGGGTGCTGCCGTTACTGCTGCCCCTGCACTCCTGACTGTGCCCTCTGCCACCACAAACAATCTGGCACTGTTCCAGCTTCAGCTAGGCATACCCAGGCCATGCATCTGAGTCCTGGCTTCAAGGGGGAGCGGGCGGGGGCTGAGAGAGCAAGTACCTGGCCTTTTCAGCTTCCACAGTAGGAGGCAGGCTTTGACTCTTAAGGTGGGGTTCCTCAACCATAGGATGAGGGTTCAGGTACCAGGAAGTAAAAAATATGATTTGTATCTCAGGGACCTACTGGATAACAGGGGTTGAGAAAGAAGATAGTGAGATTCTCTGTGATATCAACCAGGTATCCATGAGTATGGTAGCTGTATCTACACATACAGTCATTGAAGTTGAGGAGGTGTGTAAGTTTACCTGCATGCATGGAAGACCAAAACTAACGGTGACTTAAACGTCCGTGGTTTATCTTCTCACGTAAAAGTTGGAGGTTATCCATCTAGGTTTGTTTCACACAATCACTGGGCTCCTCTGGCTTTCTGTCCCACCAGCCCTGGGTGAGACTCTTATCCACGTCATCCGCAATGGTGCTGGCGCACCACCGTTTCGTCCTCATTCTAGCTGGAAGGCAGAAGGAAGGGGTGAATAAGAAGGACCACTCTTTCCCTTTAAGGGAATTTGTCAAAAGTTGGGCACACTCAAATTTTTTTTTATTCCAAGAGCTCATGTGCCAAGAAAAAAATGGAAGTTGTATTCCTGTGAGAGAAGGGGCGATTGGAGACTGAGGGGCAGTAGGGAGGGTACGGAGAGCAGGTTTAGGACACAGTGAGTTAGAAGAGACAAGAGGGCAGCCAGTAGAAAATTCCTGCTGGAACCTGGAGACAGCTGAATAAAAGTGGTCATGAGAAAAATCTGGAGTTTAGATTTGGATTTGAGAGTCATTGGTATAGAGGTGAGTGTTGAAGCTTTGTGGCCAGACGAACTCTGCGGCAGAGGTGAGCAGTCAGTCACGCACCGAGGTCTGGGAAGTGCGCTCCTAGAGAGGGGCGGGAAGGAGAAAGGCAAGAGATGGAGAAAGAGATTCTGTTACTTGTTTTACGGGTTTTTTTGAAACATTACATTCTTAGGTAATTGGTTTGTAACTTATCCATTGCTTTATTTTACAAGTGTGGCAGTACTTTGGCATACTCAGAGTTCACCATATAGTTAAAAAACTAGTCTTGTCTGTAATTACTGCTATTTGTATGGGTTTTGAGATGCTGTACGTAGCTGTCAGGTTTAATTCAGAAGAGACCAAACTCTTTTTATGTTTTTATTTTTTATTTGTGGATTTTAGACAGTTTGTCATTGTGTATTGAAATAGCAGCCTCTCACTGATGCTGAGGGTCTCATCATCCCCTGCTCTTTTCTAGGTCTTTGGTGGAAGAGTTTAGAAAGACACTCTGTGCATTATGGCAAGGTAGCCAGACTGCATTTAGCCCAGAGTCCTTATTTTATGTTGTTTGGAAGATTATGCCGAATTTTAGGTAAGTATTATTTAATGAAGGATATTTAAAACATTAATATTAGTCTTTACACTGTTCCTGAAACAATTTCCAACAAAGTGGTGGTATTCTCAATAATGAAACCGGTGTTTTGTTTTTTAAGGAGAAGAGCAGAAGTTGGATATATCCTACTAGACGAATGTGTTTAAATAATAGATAGACCTTAGAAAAATCTTTAACAAAAGGCAGGGCATTTTGTTGTTATAAAAACAAAGCCTTTATAAATAACTTACATGCTCTAGGAAAACATACTGGACAACATTTCCTTGATTTTTTCAAAATCTTATACAGAGTAATTATCATCATATACTGTCCTGTTATTTCAGCTAAAAAAAAAAAAATCCAAATGTAATCAGTAGAAACCCATGGTATCGTATCCACTGTTCTGGTCTGGGTTCTGAAGACCTTACAAGACTGTAGCTAAGTCCATTGGGATTCATTCGCTTTCCAGAAGGTAACACAATTAGCACATCATCTCCTAATGTGGTTATAGAGTCACAGCGTTTCCCGTGTTCTTTATCTGGTCTCGCTTGAGTGGGGAAACAGCCCTGCTGTCAGAGAAACCTATCTCTTCTCCTAAGCTAGTCCTCCCCGTAGGTAACAGCAGATCTGAAGCTCTACGGGTGCTTGACGGCAGCCTTCGCCACCTTCTGCTGATTTTATCTTTCTGAAGCACGTCATGGTTCCTACTAGTCATGATTTGGGCACCTTATGTACAGCCCTCTCCTTTTTAAAAACCAGCATGCTCTAGTAAAACTCAGCAATATATCTTGCTTTACTCTCTCAGAGTGGTTTAGATATATTGGTAGTATGGAGAAATGTCTAAAGGGTAACAGCTTCAAAGGACTATAATTTGTTGCCTTACCAAAGAGTCTAGCCTTGAGGATCAGACATAATTGACTATTGTTAACCCTGGTCTTTGTTTTGAAGGAAATTTCTTTTATATTTCATGTTATTTAAATCTCTCCTGAGAAGGAGAGAATAATTTTGTAAGAATTTTAGAATTTCCTGACTCTAAATAGGAAAGGTAGAAGTGATTAAGTTACTGCTAATCACGTCTGGACTTGCTATAAAATGTCTAACAATCACCTACTTAGACTCTTGATAGGGATTTAATCTTTGTGTTTGGTTATTATATAAAAATTGCTTCCATTTGTTGAATGTCTATTATGTGTCGAGCACTTTAGGTATTTTATATCTGATCTTCATTAAGAAACACAACAAAATTCCCATCAGGGTAAGAAGTGTTAGCCCCATCTGAAAGAAGACAGAACTGAGACAGAGGAGAGTAGTTTGTTCAGTTTTATACATCTATTAGGTGTTGGAACCAGAATTAGAACCCAGGTCTTTGTGGTGTTGGTCAGCGATAGATGTGTTAACAGTAATTTGTCCGCGTGCCCCAGTGAGGCCCACCAACCACCTTTATACTCTTCTACTTGGTTGCCATGGTGACTCAGTTCCCTCTTCATTTAATAGAATTCTACTTTTCATCTAAATCTGCCCGTATCTCTGCTCTTTCTAGTTTCTTTAGCCCAGCTGTGAGCATGATTAAGTTTTTAGCTGCTTAATTTTACTCATTCTATTATTCCTACCAATGAAGGGAAAGAACTTTTGGAATAGGTAACCAGGTTGAGGAATTTGGATGGTGTTTCTGGAGTGATTTCTATTACATAAGAACTCTTAGATTTCCTTAATGACTGATCAGAATAGGATGTCTATGTGTTCTTAGCAGAACTTTCTCTTCATTCTGTAGTAATTCAGATTGTTCCTTACTTTCATGTAATCAGAGAATAATTTTCTCTTGGTTAGCTCTAGATCTTGAGATTATATCATGAATAAAGTTTTAGTGCAGGGTCACTGCACAATGCCCAGGTGTGAGGTAGGGTTTTTTTCTCGTAATTGTTACTCCTATTATGTGTACAGGGTAAAAGTTCTTATAACATGCCGACGTGGAAATGCAATGAGTCTTGAATTATGTTTGTATTTATAATCCCAAAGTAAACTTTTTTAAAGTTTAGAAAGCCCATTTTCCTTGATTAACATATGACAGTATCTAGGGAGTGTGATACCTTGGAATGAAGTAAGAGGAGCCTGGAGGGGTTCCCTGGTGGCCTAGTAATTAGGATCCCAGGCTTTCACTGCTGTGGCCTGGGTTCAGTCCCTGGTCGGGGAACTGAGATCCCGTAAGCTGCGCGGCATGGCCAAGGGGGAAAAAAGTGTGAGGAGCCTGAAATACAATCATGCATGTAGAAGTAGGAACAACTTTCATTTATTAAATAAATGCAGAAAAAAAAGTACCCTAAATGTAATCAACAGCTTTGGACATAGAGATCATCAGAGCTATTCTTTCTCTTTTCCTACGCAAACCAAAAGCCAGTCACTCAGCAGGGAAACTGTTCCTGAGTTTGAACTTCCCACCATACATATATCTACTTAACCACACTTCTTATGGCTTCCTAGTATGCCCAGCTTTTCCTGTCCTTTCTTTTTTCATAAAAATACCTTAATGTGTATTTTTTTTTAAATAGACAAAAATACACATGGTTCAAAATTTCGAAAGGTAAAGAAAGGTTATACAATGAAAGTTTTTTCTTTTACTCTATTCCCCAGCCTTTCATTTTGCTTTCCGGGAGCAACCATAGTTAACAGATTTTTGTGTATCCTTTCAGTGATAGTCTGTATGTATATACATACAAGCATGTGCATAATTTTTAACATAAATGGTAACATATCTTGTGTTTCTACTTTGAGATGATTCATGTTAGTATATAAATAGCTTTCTCATTTTATGGCTGCATAATAGTCCACTTTATGGTTGCATCATGATTTATTTAATAGTCCCCTACCAGTGATTACATAGGTTACATTTCTTATTCTTTGCTGTTCCAAATAGTGCTGAAGTGGGTAATCTCATACATATAATGCAGGTATTTAAAAGAGGAATTGCTGGGTCAAAAGACAATTAGCTTTTGTAATTTTGATAGTCTTTTCTGCTAGCCTTTGTTACTCCTTGCTTTCCTTAACATGATTTTGTCTTGTTGCCTCCATATATTTGTCTGTCATCTGCTTCCTGCCTACGGTATTTGCCTGTGGTCACATCTCTTTCTTTAGAATCCAGCTTAATGCTAACACTCTCCAGGAAAGTCTCTTGATAATTCATATCAGGTCATAGTATTTATTCCCTTGATTCATCATGTCACTTACAGGCTATTTCTACTTTCATGTAAAACTTGATTTAATATATCTTCATTGACTTCCCAAAACAGTTTTTTTTAGTTTTCTTAAATGTTTAAAAATGATGGATGAATAAATTACTGAAAAATCTTTCTTGAATTTGCTAGCTATTCTACTTGGCTTTGTAGAAAATGTAAAAGATCTGTGTAGATAATAAAATATCACTTGAAAAGATTGATTTAATTTAGTAATAATCTTTTTTGGGTATTTGTAAATAGAGGACTTTAAATATAAAATATAAACAACTTGGTGTTTTTTTAAACAATATAGGCATACTTCAGTAATGTTTGGGTTTGGTTCCAGACCACTGCAGTAAATTAGCAAATATCGAAATAAAGCTGTTCCAAATAGTGCTGAACTTTTTTCAGAGTCATCTATGAGGTTTGGAATCTGCTTCATCCAAACTCCTGTTAATGTTGATATTTTGACCTTTTCCCATGAATCACGAATGATGTTCTTAATGGCATCTAGAATGGGGAATCCTTTCTGAAGGTTTTCAGTTTGCTTTGCTCAGATCCATCAGAGGAATCACTATCTGTGGCAGCTACAGCCTTACAAAATGTATTTCTTTTTTTTTAAAGTTTTTATTTATTTAATTTTTGTCTGTGTTGGGTCTTCGTTTCTGTGCTAGGGCTTTCTCCAGTTGCGGCAAGTGGGGGCCACTCTTCATCGCAGTGCGCGGGCCTCTCACTGTCGCGGCCTCTCTTGTTGCAGAGCACAGGCTCCAGACGCGCAGGCTCAGTAGTTGTGGCTCACGGGCCTAGTTGCTCCGCGGCATGTGGGATCTTCCCAAACTAGGGCTCGAACCCGTGTCCCCTGCATTGGCAGGCAGACTCTCAACCACTGCGCCACCAGGAAAGCCCCCAAAATGTATTTCTTAAAGAATAAGACTTGAAAGTCAAAATGACTCCTTGATCCGTGGGCTGCAGCATGGATGTTGTGTTAGCAGGCATGGAAACAGCATTAATCTCATTGTCTGTCTCCATCAGAGCTCTTGGGTGACCAGGTGTGTTGTCCATGAGCAGTAATAAATCTCTTCTGAGCAGTAGGTCTCAACAGTGGGCTTAAAATATTCAGTAAACCATGTTGTAAACAGATATGCTGCCATCCAGGCTTTGTTGTTCCATTTATAGAGCACAGGCAAAGTAGACTTAGCATTATTCTTAAGGGTCCTAGGATTTTTTCAGAATAATAAATGAGCATGCTTCAATTTAAAGTCACCAGCTATATTAGCCCCTAACAAGAGAGGCAGCCTGTCCTTTGAAGCTTTGAAGCCAGATGTCGACTTCTCCTCTCTAGCTAGGAAAGTCCTAGATGGCATCTTCTTTCAGTATAAGGCTGTTTTATCTACATTGAAAATCTGTTATTTGGTGTAGCTTCCTTCATTATTGATCTTAGCAAGATCTGGTTATCTTGCTGCCGGTTCTACATCAGCACTTGCTGCTTCACCTTGCACTTTTCTGTTACGGAGGTGGCTTCTTTCCTTAAGCCTCACTAACCAACCTCTGCTAGCTTCAGACTTCTCTTCTGCAGCTTCCTCACTTCTCTCAGCCTTCATAGAATTGAGGAGAGTTAGTACCTTGCTCTAAATTAAGCTTGGGCTGAAGGGAATGTTGTGGCTGGTTTGATCTTCTATCCAGACTGATAAAACTTTCTTCATATCAGCAGTAGGGTTTCATTTTTTTATCAGTCGTGTCTTCACTGGAGCAGCACTTTTACTTTCCTTCAAGAACTTTTCCTTTGCTTTCACAACTTGGCTGTTTGGTGCAAGAGGCCTAACTTTTGGCCTGTCCTGGCATTTGACATGCCTTCCTCACTAAACTTAATCCTTTTAGCTTTTTTTTTTTATTTTTTTTTAATATTTGCTTATTTAGGCTGCATCGGGTCTTAGTTGCGGCACATGGGAGCTTCATTGTGGCGTGCAGGCTTCTCTCTAGTTGTGGTGGGTGGGCTCAGTAGTTGCAGCACACGGGCTCTAGAGCACGCAGGCTTAGTTGCCCCGTGGCATGTGGGATCTTGCCCGACCAGGGACCAAACCCATGTCCCCTGCATTGGAAGGCAGATTCTTAACCACTGGACCACCAGGGAAGTCCCAGCTTAATCCTTTTAGCTTTTGATTTAAAGTGAGAGACATGCGACTCTTCCTATCACTTAAACACTGAGAGGCCATTGAGGGTTATTAATTGGACTAATTTCAATATTGTTGTGTCTCAGGAAATAGAGAGGCCCGAGAGAGGCAGGAACAGCCTGTCGGTGGAGCAGTCAGAACACACACAACATTTATTAAGTCTGCTGCCTTATGTGGTTTGTGGCACCCTAAAACTATTACAGTAGTAACATCAAAGATCACTGGTCATAGATCACATTAACAAATAATAACAATAATGGAAAAGTTTAAAGTATTGCGAGAATTACCAAAATGTGATACAGAGACACAAAGTGAACAAATGTTGGAAAAGGGCACCAATAGACTGGCTTGATGCAGGGTTGCCACAGACTTTCAATTTGTAAAAACTGCAGTATCTGCAAAACACAACAAAGCAAAGTGCGATAAAACCAGGTATGCTGTATTAGTTCTAACTAAGAATTTAGCTATCGTATTCTTTTGTGTGTGTTTGTAAACAAAACATCATTTGTCATTTTCATTTTCTGGTATTTTTGTCTTGAAGAAACTCAGCCTTGATTGGTACCTCACACTGGATAGGAATAGCTAAATTTAACTGATTTTGGTTTTGCAGATAATTTGGACAAAACAATAACTTATTTTAAATATGAACAGAACCTAAAATTCTAATGTGTCCTAGGTACTTTACAAGAAGTTTATTCTAGTATGATAAAATTTGATTCTGTAGAGGCATATCCTATTCCGTATTGGTCTTTGCCATTTTACACATAATGTACTGGTCCTGCCAAAACAGAGAGAATGGTCAGTAATGCACAGGCATGTGTCACAGTTGCGCGTGTTGGAGCATCACACAAGTGCTCGTGTGTGCCTTTATTATGTGGTGTCTGTTTTATTATTTGCAGTGTCTGCCTTTCACTTAAGCAAGTGCAGAGTAACATTTTCCTTGATCATTCTTTATTGGAACATTTCTTTGTTCTTAAGATCCGAATAAATACGGCTTGCCTCATTGTGTCAAAACTTGTTGTGAAGAGACAGTTGCTCTGTGTTCCTATACGTTGTGCCTCAGCAGTGTCTGTCCTTCTCTGCCCCCTCATTCAAAAGGGATGCCTCATGATTCTCTAGGCTTTTTGTATTTGCAGTGTGCTCTCCAAGGATGATTTCTCACAGCATCTTTATGACACAGATTTTCTGTAGACATTAAGGAGAAAGAGGTAATGCTTGTCGAAGGTCACAAACAAGTGAAGATAAGGTACAGGGTTAAAATTGGAGCCACCATGCTTTCCCTCTGTCTTCTTTTCTCTCTCAATTCTGATCTGTCACAGAGATACCAGTTGGTTCTTCATATATTCATTTCCTCACTAACTCACAAACACCTGTTTGGGTGACATCACTGAAATAATCTGTATACAGAACATGAACACTGCACCCAGATGTGAGGGGTGTTTCCTTTAACATGATTACCAAACAGAAGAAACCTAAGTTGACTGCAGAGGAAACTCTGAAGCCCAGACTGTATAATTGAGAAATAATTGAAAAGATAACTGAAGTCTGTTGAATTTAATATACTACATAATAATTATTAAGATTTTCAGATAAATCAATGAAAGGTTTTATTTAAATGTTTAGAAATGGAATTGTAAATGTCTCTTTAGTCAGAATCAAAAAAATGTCCCAGTCCTAGAAGAAACATAGACTTTTTGTTATCCGGTGAAGATCACAAATTGAAACAGATCCCATAACTTATCTTTATAAAACAATGTGTTCCATGATCTCACGTAGGTCAACAAATGTGTTTCTAATGGTAAAGGAAACATTAGAAAATAATGTATTTTGATATAAGGAAAGAGAAGAGAATCATGGTATGGTTAGAAATGTTCATTAATGTACATTAGGCAGATTGTTTTAAAAAAGGGACGGATGTGTCTGAAAATGCAAATTGACATAACTACAAGGTACTGGTTTTCATGATCCATTTTAGAAAATAATGATTAGATATTAGGTTATTTTGGTGACAGAATAAAACATTTTTTATATGTGATAGAATTTCAAATATGACCTGAAATACTGATCTTACCTTTGAGTCACGAAAAAAATGTATGTTATGTTGAAAAAGTTTAAAGCACCTCCTTAGATATATAAAGGAACTACCAACTTTGAATACTTTTGATTGTGAATTTTAACATTTTTATTCGTAAGAGTCTTAGAAGAAATACTTGAACATATATATTAATATTTGGTTGCTAAATAGTGTAGAAAAAGTTACAGTGAAATGCTAAAGTTACTTTCAATTTAAGTTCCATTGACTAGGCAGATCATTTCCATAATTTATTTCCAGGAGAAATTTTAGGAAAAGGGGGGGGACTCTGGTTAAAAGAAATTTTGTTTATGGAACCACTGCCTGGAGGAGTGGTGGCAGTTTTGACTCAAGACCAGGCCAGAAAACTTGCCACTTAGAGCAAAGATTAAAGAGAACCTTCCATGCCTGTAAAAATGTAGGCAGTAGTCTTTCCTATCCATAATTTTATGAATGTACTTTAGATATCATTGCTGGATTTATCTACATAAACCTCTATTACCTTCCAACTGTACCAGCTTAATTTTCTGTCAGATTTCATTACTGTTCACTTGTCATTGATCTGTATTAGTATAAGAATTCCATAGAATTTCCTGACTGAATATAGTGTAAGAAGTAACCTCAGAATATGTTGCTGTATATATTAAAGTTTTAGGCTAGAGCATAATTATGAGTCAATGCGTTTTAAAGTTTTTATTTATTTAAAAAATGTCTTGAATCAGAGATTAGGATGCAAGTATAGAATGTTACACATCTTTAACTCTTTAGATAAAGTTTTTCTTCCTTTCAGCCACTGTTTAAAAATTAGTATCTTTCAGTCTAAAGATTTAGTTTTAAATTCCTTATTTCTTATAATGGTGGTTTAGACCTAGTTTTCTGGTGCAGGTTAAGATGTGAAATTTTAACATGTGAGCATCTTCTAGAGGCCATGTGGGAAACGGGAAGATTCAGTCCATGCGGGAGACATGTTACTCTCCTGTTGCAGGACTTCAGGCAGGTCACACAACCCTTTTTGCCCCTCAGTTTTCCTCTTAAGTGAGGTCAGTTGAGATCACTAGAATTCCAATTAGCTCTACTATTCTGTGTTTTCAAACTTGTTTTTCAGTAGTGGAATTCTGTCTTGAAGGTACTTTTATGTGTAAACCAAGGAGGAAGTGAGGAGGAAGGATCAGGGCGCCTCCCCGTGCTCTGAGCGCAGGGCTGTGGCCCTTCTCGACACTTTGCCCCCCTGCGTGTTTGGCTGGGCAGGCGGAGCCCCACAGTGACTGTTTCTGTTTGCTTCAAGGGGCTATCAGCAGCAGGACGCTCATGAGTTCATGCGCTACCTGTTAGACCACCTGCACTTGGAACTCCAGGGCGGTTTCAACGGTATTTCCCGCTCATCAATTCTGCAAGAGAATTCTACTCTGTCTGCAAGTAACAAATGTTGCATGTAAGATTTAGTTTCCTTTTGTTTTCTGGGAAGACCTCAGATTTCTGCTGGTGTTATTGTTTATTAGATTTACAATGGAAGGTGGAAAGCTTTGTGGACCTTTGCTGAAACTTTTGTGCACTTGAACTTTGTGACCAAGTGGACTAGCACATGCCTCGTGCTTCCAGACCGAAGGCATCCTGTACTTGCATCTAGGTGTAGTTCTGATTGTTATTTGCTATAGATTACTTTTTTTTTTTTATAGATTACTTTTAAACGTGAAGAAATAGAAAATATTTGTACAATTTAGCACTTAAAAATTTTCCTCCAAATGTACTGAATAATGGATGGGAGACAATTTTCATATACTAAAATAATTACATTTGTTCACTAATAACAAAGGCTTAAAATATTTTGAATGTGAATTTTCCAAAAGCCTCATTTGGACTTAAATTTTCCAAAAATATGTCTGTTCTTTAATCAAATTGAGGCATTTGTAACTTTTCAGAATTTTTTTTTGCCTGTCAGTATGAACAAAACAAACCTTTTGGGTTGCTTTCCCACGTACTAATACCCCCAAAATATACATTGAGATCAGAATGTTTATTTTGCTGAGGGAGAGATAATTGACTTTTATTTCAGCTTGGATCTTGGTTAGTTGTCTCCTTTTGTTCAAATTTTGGGAAGAGTTTCATATTGACCTGTGCAGGAAAGGGATTTATTAGACAAACTCCCCAAAGAAAGAAGAAAAGAGTAAGTTCTATATAGGGTTTGCTGTAGTATATTGCCTGGCAGTCCGTAAATTGGATTTTGTGTAAGATAAGGTCTTTTTAATGACAGAGCAGTCTCACAGCTAATCTGACTGTATCAGAGATGGGCAATCAATATGAATTGCCATACTTTTTTAAATGTTTGAACCTAGGTCCTAGGAGCTATGGTTCAAATTAGAATCCAGTACAGAAAGGGAAGGACCTGTGATTTGGTAGAAATGTTCTTGCTGCTAGCACCAAATCAAACATAGTATTAAATGAAAAATTCTGTTTTGTATTTTAGGATGATATATTCATACACAAAGGATATTGAACTGGGCTCTATGAAGGACAGTCTGTGTGAAGTGAGAGGATATATGTCTTTATTATTTTATTTGATGCCCAGGGCACCCTTAGGGAATCACATTGTGTGATACAAGATGTTCTTTCAGTAACTAATGAGTTTTCAGTATTAATCCATACCCTTTCATGATATTTTAAATAATAGTAATTTTAAGTTCCATTAGTGAGTTAGGAACATAAAAAAATTATCAAGTATTCAAAACTCAGGCTCCTTTATATTTCCTTACATTCACTGGAGGATGCATTTCAGGATCTAAGGATCATATTTGCTAAAACTACAAAAAAAAAGGTCTCCTGTATTTGTATTTATTCGTATAAACACACTGAACCCTACTGAAGGTGGGGGTGAGGATGGTAGAAATAAATGGCGGATGTGTTCTTTTTAATACATAGAAAATCACGAGTGCCAATATAAAGGAACTTTGCAGCATAATAGCCTGTCCAAGTAGCCAATATTTAAACTCTCTCATTGTGTAGTTATGATAAATGGAACAGTGATTTTGAAATAATTCGTGAATCTTGTTTTAAGTCATTGTATAATGACTAAGCTTAATGCCATACACATCAGATAGCCAAGAATTCATTAGTATCTTTTTCTCAGAGGAAGAAATTATAAAGAAGTACATTGAGTTTAAATGTACTGCTTTTTAATAAAGCAGTTTCCATTTTAATTAAAGGCAGCAGTGTGTGTGAACATCAGGATGAAAGGGTCAGTCATAGTCCCTTTATTTTTCAGTAGATTTTTTTGGGGGGTGTATATCCTTTGTGATACAGATATTAAACCTAAAACCTGAAATAGCCATTATATCCTACAGTTCCCATTGTATCTTCCCTTTGTAATTTACTGAAGCCATGTGTATCCTATGAACAACTTAAAAAAAACAAAAAAGCTACAGTATGTTTCTTTTGCCAGTAAGGAAGGAAGCCCTTTCATAGAAAAGGAAGCAAACTTTTAAAATAATAGAATTGCTCAGGTAGGTTTTGTCTGTCTCATCATTGCAGTAGGTCTAATTTGGAGCAACTCGAAGTACGGTTCAGTGTATTAGGAGTACTAATCTGATGCAAGTGACAGAAACCACCTCAAATTGCTATTAGCGAAAAAGAGCAATATACTGGCTCAAGTAACTGCATAAGTGCACAAAAGTTAATATGTGTTCACTGTAGTACTATTAATGAAAGCACACAAATGAACCTCAGTATCCATTAATATTTTTATTCTGATTCATCTTTATTTGTTCTGTTGACAATTTTATGTGGGTTCCTGTTGTTGCAGTGAAACCCAAAGCCATTTTGGTTTTTAAAATAATATTTTTTATTGAAGTATAGCTGATTTACCCATTAATATTATATTAGTTAAATTAAGAGAAGGAGCATAGTGTCCAGAGCAGGTGCTCAGGTCAGGCCAGCTGTGTGAACCTGGGCCAAGTTATTTAACCTATGAACCTCAGCTTCCTGGTCTGCAAAATGGGGATAATCTTATCTACCTCAGAGTTGTTGTGAGGATTAATTGATTTACATGGAAAGTACTGAGAATGGAGCCTGGCATATAAGTGCTAAATAATATAAGTGCTTGCTAATCATGCTGTCACTGGTGCACTTCCTCAGCTGTTCTTGTGCATTCTCTGTCCATATCGTGGCAGGCTGTGCACCTGTCAAAGAGTGAGTTACATGTCCAAGATACGTACTTAGGAAAGAAAAGCAAAAAGCAGGTATGATCCTGATTATTGTTATAAAAGATGCTTACAACACTCCAAGGGCTTTCTTTTTGGTAAGCACTTGTCTAAAAGCACTGTACGTATATTCCCATTTCATCGTCACCAGGCCTCGAAGGTAGATAGATGTTATGCCTGTTTCACATTTGATGAAGCTGAGGCACAGAGAGGTTAAGTAACATTAAGACAGTTGGTTTTTTATTGTTCTTAAAGTGCTGTACATATTTTTTGATCTCCACAAGGGAATTATTACATTGTTTTAAGTGAGCTTTTTAAAAGGCTTGTTGATAGTAACATCCAGCACTTCAAATGTGAAGTCGTATCTCCACCAGTGATTACTAAGTAAGTATGTATTAAATTTGTTTACCTCATTTTCCCCAAATATGACCATCTAAAAAAATCTGAAACTATCTTTGATCAAGGTTGTTGTTCAAAGTAAAGTAATTGAGAGAGCTCCCCCTAATATGAGAAGTCTTGCAAACGGTCCAATCTAAGGCAGTTCCCTCTTTTCTGAGGGGTATAATTGAGGGAAAGGGGTCCTGTTGCCCTGAGTACAGGCATGTACGTGATCTGTTAGTAATGGCAAATGTTCAGTGTTTGTTTGTTAGTAACTTTTGTACAAAGTAGTGGGATTGGGAGAGGAGCTGGGGGAAGGCCAGTGGCTTAAACCTTTTATTTGGTATACGTCTATATGTAGCTTCGAAATTTTTGTGTTATTTTATAATTTAAATTAATAAATGATATATGTGTATATATATATATATATATATATATATATACCCCCCCAAACAGAGCCACCTATAGGACCTTTTACACATATGTATTTTAGTTTTTTACTGAGATGTTTTCCTGTGTGATTTTCTTTAGAAATGGAGCATCTACAGTTGTCACGGCTATATTCGGAGGCATTCTCCAAAATGAGGTTAACTGCCTCATATGTGGGACAGAATCTAGAAAGTTTGATCCATTCCTAGGTAAGACATATGTGGCATATGGAGATATGATATTGTATTAAAATAATAACTAATGTTTCCTTTGAAAACTAAGACAGTAAAGAGATAAATCCTTAAAAATACATCAATTTTTGAAATTATTTTTTGAGTGTGGTTCTATTCCTTTAACAGTTCTGTTTTCCTATTTCCTTTTAAGACCTTTCATTAGATATTCCAAGTCAGTTCAGAAATAAGCGCTCTAAGAATCAAGAAAATGGACCAGTTTGTTCATTACGAGGTAAAGATACTTTAATGTTCTAGAATTTTTCCCCCTTGAAATAGCAAATGATTGTTTTAATGAATTTGTGTTATAACTTAACAAGCGTCAAACCTGAATGTCTCTTCTTGTACAAAAAAATTCTGTTTAGCAAGAATGCCTGCCAGAGATACTGACCTGCCAGGTGAAACATAAAATATTTCTCACCTTTCTTCTCTTTTTAAAACTAGTTTAAAATTGAAAGTTTGTAACAAAACTTTTTCTGATCTAATGAAATAGAATTTATTCTATGGATATGCCACTAGTAACCAGAGGAAGAAAGAACCTCAGAAAAGTTTTATAAATTATGGTGTCATTCGCTCTTTTGTATGACTAATAATTTGAGAGCTCTCTTGATGACATAACTGTTGGCTAAGCCTGAGGCCTTGCTTTTAATTGCAAGATTAAAATTCACATTTACTGTGAGAGATTTCTGAACAGATTTTTTCCTTGATGAGTATTAACTACTTTAGTCAAGGCAAAAGACCTGTCCTTGACCAGCCACTAAAATGACTAATTGTTCTTTTTAGTCATAGAAAGAAGAAACTAGGATAGAAAAAAGAAAGAGGATCTAGTATGTGTTCTGTTATTAAGTACCTCTACAGTGAAGGAAAATAAAAAGTTTCTACCCTGAATTACATGTTCACTAAAAGTTTTAGGGAGTATTGTCATAATGATTAATATACATATAATGTAAACTTTTCTTACAAAACAGAAGATTCTGTTGGTCTAAAACTTTACTGTCCAATATGCAACCATGAAGTCACATGTGCCTATTAAAATTTAAATTAATCAAAGTGAAATTTCAAATTCCATTGCTCAGTTATACTAGCCATATTTAGAGTGCTCAGTAGCCACATGTGGCCAGTGGCTACTGTAGTGGTCAGCACAGATGCAGAACATTTCCACTGTTGCAGAAAGTTCTATTAGACGGTGCTGCTGTAGAATCAAATTATCCTGTAAAATGTATATGAAAACACTTTGTAGATGCTTTTAGTTTGTTAACCACCTATACAACAGTGTTGATTGATTGTCTCTTTTGAACAGGAGTACAGAATAAATTTAAGGAAGCCCCATCCACGCCACTTCCCCCTAAAATATGTGGCTATAGTATGTTTCTCTAAAACTGTTTTGGCCTATTTGAGATTAAGAAAATATCACAGTATACTTGATAGCAAGTGTCTGTCAGATCATTTTCCCTTTATATTTATGGCATGTGAATACAGGCTAACAAGCATAAAACAAATATTATTTGATCATTTAGAGAGGAAATCAGTGAAAGTTAAATTTTTAAAGAGCCTCAAATTATATAATCTAAATTAGATTGACTTCATCTTAAAATATCAATAAGAACACTAATAATATTAATGTAGTAAAAAATACTGTTCCTCAATATATATATGTGGGTATATATTTGAATAATAATTTCTCATGTTTAACAAAACCATTAGTCCAGATGATTTTTGACTGATTGGAAGACCCAGAGACACTCATTTGTTCAGGTTTCTTTCCTCCTTCCTTCAGTGCTGATTCCCCCCACCCCTCCTGAATTGGTCATACATGGTTCTTATTGCCTCTGTAACATTCCACTTAAACTTAATGCCCTAATACTGAGAGATGTTCCTTTCTTGAGACCATCCAGGAGAGTGTATGACACAGCTTACTTAGGTGGTTGACTGGTACTATAAACAAGAATAGTGGCAAATGGAATTTGCCTCACATCCCAAGTAGTATTTTTCTTGGCATAGACTCCTTGAAATCTGATAAAGATTGGTATTAGCATCAGGGGGCCCAGACCATCCTGAGGTGTTGAGGGTTTGGCTGGAAACATGTTTCCTGTATTCTCAGCTGGCTTTCCTTTGAATTCTCAGACTTCATTTTGTTAAAGAGCTTACTGTCAGCTTTAGAATTTCTAAACCATGCAGTATCTGCGAAATGCAACAAAACGGGATTTTCAGATGATGCTCGTGGTTTTCAAGAAGGCGCCTAGTAAAGGACCCAGAGGGCTAGAAAAATTTCCAGATGAAAGGCAGCACATTTCAGAAACTTTCATAAGGTAACTGAACTATACAACATCAAAAATATAACCAGGCTGTCTCGAGAGACAAAGAAGCATGCAGTGGCAATTACCTTTCATGATGAAGCATCAAAGACATTTGCCTGTGAGGGCTCAACTTCTGCTTAAGAATGAGGGAGAGGCTGGTGACAAGATGGTGGAGTAGAAGGACTTGAGCTCACCTCCTCTCACAAAAACACAAAATCACAACTAACTGCTGAACAACCATCAACAAAAAAGACTCGAACCTACCAAAAAGATATTCTATACCCAAAGACAAAGAAGAAGCCACAATGAGATGGTAGGAGGGGTGCTTCTGCAATATAATCAAATCCCATATCCAATGGGTGGGTGACCTACAAACTGGAAAATAATTATATCACAGAGATTGCCACAGGAGTGAGAGTTCTGAGCCCAATATCAGGCTTCCCAGCCTTGAGGTCTGGAATCAGGAGAAGGAGTCCCCGAAGCATTTGGATATGAAGGCCAGGGTGGCTTGAGTGCAGGAGCTCCATAGGACTGGAGGAAACAGAGACTCCACTCTTGGAGGGCGCACACAAGGTTTCACATGCACTGGGACCCAGGGCAAAGCAGTCATAGGAGCCTGGGTCAGACCTACCTGAGGGTCTTGGAAGGTCTCCTGGGGACACGGGGGTTGACTGTGGCTGACTGTGGGGACAAGGACACTGGTGGCAGACGCCCCAGGGAATACTCAATTGGTGTGAGCTCTCCTGGAGGTCACCATTTTGGCAAAGAGACCTGACCCCCCCAACAGCCTACAGGCTTCAGTGCTGGGATGCTTCAGGCCACACAACCAACAGGGTGGGAACACAGCCCCACCCATCATCAGACAGGCTGCCTAAAGTCATCCAGAGCCAACAGCCACCTATAAATACACCTCTTGAGCTGGCCCTGCCCACCAGAGGGACAAGACCCAGCTCTACCCACCAGGGGGCAGACACCAGTCCCTCCCACCAAGAAGCCTGCACAAGCCCCTGGGCCAACCTCACCCACCAGGGGGCAGACACCAGAACCAAGAAGAATTACAGTCCTGCAGCCTGGGGAACAGAGACCTCAAACACACAAATTTAGATAAAATGAGATTGCAGAGAAATATGTTCCAGGTGAAAGAACAAGATAAAAACCCAGAAGAACAACTAAATGAAGTGGAGATAGGCAATCTACTTGAAAAAAAAATCAGAGTAATAACAGTAAAGTTGATCCAAGATCTCGGAAAAAGAATGGAGGCACAGACCAAGAGAATACAAGAAATGTTTAATAAAGAGCTAGAAACTTTAAAGAACAAACAATAAGAGATGAACAATACAATAACCGAAATGAAAAATACACTAGAAGGAATCAATAGTGGAATAAATGAGGCAGAAGAACGAACAAGTGAGCTGGAAGACAGACTGGTGGAAATCACTTCTGTGGAACAGAATAAAGAAAGAAGAATGAAAAGAAATGAGGACAGTCTAAGAGACCTCCAGGATAACATTAAATGTACCAACATTCACATTATATGGGTCCCAGAAGGAGAAGAGAGAAAGGGCCTGAGAAAATATTTGAAGAGATAATAGCCAAAAACTTCCCTAACGTGGGAAGGGAAACACACACTCAAGTCCAGGAAGCACAGAGAATCCCATACAGGATAAACCCAAGGAGGAACACACCAAGACACATATTAATCAAATTGACAAAAATTAAAGACAAAAAGAAAATATTAAAAACAACACATGAAAAGCAACAAATAACATACAAGGGAATCCCCATATGGTTATCAGCTGATTTTTCAGCAGGAACTCTGCAGGCCAGAAGGGAGTGGCATGATATACTTAAAGTGATGAAAGGGGAAAACCTACAACCAAGAATACTCAACCCAGCAAGGCTCTCGTTCATATTCAACAGAGAAATCAAAAGCTTTACAGACAAGCAAAAGCTAAGAGAATTCAGCAACACCAGTTTTATGACAAATGAAAAGGAACTTCTCTAGGTGGAAAAGGCCACAGCTAGAAATGAGAAAATTACAAATGGGAAAGCTCACCAATAAAGGTAAACATACAGTAAAGGTAGGAAATCATCAAACCACAAATAAGATATCAAAATCAGCAACTGTGAGAAGAGGAGAGTACAAATGCATTTGAAATTAAGAGACCAGCAACTTAATCCTGTATATATATATAGACTGCAATATCAAAACCTCAGTGTAGCTGCAAACCAATAATCTATAATAGACACACACACGAAAAAGAAAAAGCAGTCCAAACACAACACTAAAGATAGTCATCTAATCACAAGAGAAGAGAACAAAAGAGGAAGGGAAGAAAAAAATCCTACAAAAACAAATCCAAAACAATTAACAAAATGGCAATAAGAACATACATCCTGGGGCTTCCCTGGTGGCGCAGTGGTTGGGAGTCTGCCTGCCAGTGCAGGGGACGCGGGTTCAAGCCCTGGTCTGGGAGGATCCCACATGCCGCGGAGCGACTGGGCCCGTGAGCCACAACTACTGAGCCTGCGCGTCTGGAGCTTGTGCTCCGTAACAAGACAGGCCGTGACAATGAGAGGCCCGCGCACCGCGATGAAGAGTGGCCCCCCCTTGCTGCAACTAGAGAAAGCCCTCGCACAGAAACTAAGACCCAACACAGCCAAAAATAAATAATTAAAAAAAAAAAAAAAAGAACATACATCCTGATAATTACCTTAAACATAAACAGATTAAATGCTCGAACCAAAAGACAGATTGGCTGAATAGATACAAAAACAAGACCCATATATATGCTGTCCACAAAAGACCCACTTCAAATCTAGGGACACATACAGACAAAGTGAGGACATGGAAAAAGCTATTCCATGCAAATGGAAATCAAAAGAAAGCTGGAGTAGCAATACTCATATCAGACAAAATAGACTTTAAAGACTGTTACAAGAGACAATGAAGGACACTACAAAATTATCAAGGAATCAATCCAAGAAGATAAAACAACTGTAAATATATATATGCACTTAACATAGGAGCACCTCAATATATAAGGCAAATGCTAATAGCCATAAAAGGAGAAATCTACAGTAACACAATAATAGTGGGGGACTTTAACACCCCACTTACATCAATGGACAGATCATCCAGACAGAAAATAAATAAGGAAACACCCGCCTTAAATGACACATTAGACCCAATGGACGTAATTGACATTTATAGAACATTCCATCTGAAAGCAGCAGAATACACCTTCTCAAGTGCACATGGAACATTCTCCAGGATAGATCACATGTTGGGCAACAAAGCAAGCCTTGGTAAATTTAAGAAAACTGAAATCATATCATACTTCTTTTCTGACCACAATGCTGTAAGATTAGAAATCAACTACAAGGAAAAAACTAAAAAAACAAATATGTGGAGGTTAAACAGTATGCTATCAAACAACCAATGGATCACTGAAGAAATCAAAGAGGAAGTCAAAAAGTACCCGGAGACAAATGAAAACGAAAGCAAGATGATACAAAACTTACGGGACACAGCAAAAGCAATTCTAAGAGGGAAGTTTATAGCAAGACAATCTTACCTTAGGAAACAAGAAAAATCTCAAGTAAACAACCTAACCTTACACCTAAAGCAACTAGAGAAAGAAGAACAAACAAAACCCAAAGTTAGAAGAAATCATAAAGATCAGAGCAGAAATAAATGAAATAGAGATGAAGAAAATAACAGAAAAGATCAAGGAAACTAAAAGCTGGTTCTTTGAGAAGATAAGCAAAATTGATAAACCTTCAGCCAGACTCATCAAGAAAAAAAGGGAGAGGGCTCAAATCAATAAAATTAGAAATGAAAAAGAAGTTACAGTGGACACCATAGAAATACAAAGGATCATAAGAGACAAGCAACTATATGCCAATAAAATGGACAACCTAGAAGAAATGGACAAATTCTTAGAAAGGTACAAACTTCCAAGATTGAACCAGGAAGAAACAGAAAATATGAACAGACCTATCATAAGTACCAAAATTGAAACTCTGATTTTAAAACTTCCAACAAACAGAAGTCCAGGACCAGATGGCTTCACAGGCAAAGTCTATCAAACATTTAGAGAAGAGTTAACACCTATCCTTCTGAAACTATTCCAAAATACTGCAGAGGAAGGAACACTCCCAAACTCATTCTATGAGGCCACCATCACCCTGATAACCAAAACCAAAGGTACCACAAAAAAGAAACTTACAGGCTAATATCACTGATGAACATAGATGAAAAAATCCTCAACAGAATACTAGCAAGCCAAATCCAACAATACATTAAAAGGGTCATACACCATGATCAAGTGGGATTTATCCCAGGGATGCAAGGATTTTTCAATATCCTCAAATCAATCAGTGTGATATACCACATTAACAAATTGAAGAATAAAAACCAGATGATCATCTCAATAGATGCAGAAAAAGCTTTTGACAAAATTCAACACCCATTTATGATAAAAACTCTTGAAAGTGGGCCTAGAGGGAACCTACCTCAACATAATAAAAGCCATATATTACAGACCCACAGCTAACATCACACTCAATGGTGAAAAGCTGAAAGCATTTCCTCTAAGATCAGGAACAAGACAAGGATGTCCACTCTCCCCACTTTTATTCAACATAGTTTTGGAAGTCTTAGCCACAGCAATCAGAGAAGAATAAAAGGAATCCAAATTGGTAAAGAAGTAAAACTGTCACTGTTTGCAAATGACATACTATACATAGTAAATACTAAAGATGCTACTAGAAAACTACTAAAGCTCATCCGTGAATTTGGTAAAAGTTGCAGGATACAAAATTAATACACAGAAATCTCTTGCATTCCTATATACTAACAACCAAAGATCAGAAAGAGAAATTAAGGAAACAATCCCATTTACCATCACATCAAAAAGAACAAAGTACCTAGGAATAAACCTACCTGAGGAGGCAAAAGGCCTATACTCCAAAAACTATAAGACGCTGATGAAAGAAACTGAACATGACACAAACAGATGGAAAGATATACCACATTCTGGGATTGGAAGAATCAGTATTATCAAAATGACTGTACTACTCAAGGCAATCTACAGACTCAATGCAATCTCTATTAAATTACCAATGGCATTTTTCACAGAACTAGAACAAAAAATTTTACAATCTTAATGGAATCACAAATGACCCCAAATAGCCAAAGCAATCCTGAGAGAGAAAAACAGAACTGGAGGAATCATGCTCCCTGACTTCAGACTATACTACAAAGCTACAGTAATCAAAACAGTATGGTACTGGCCCCAAAACAAATACAGATCAATGGAACATGATAGAAAGTCCAGAGATAAACCCATGCACCTATGGTCAACTAATCTATGACAGAGGAGGCAAGAATATACAATGGAAAAAAGACAGTCTCTTCAATAAGTGGTGCTGGGAAAACTGGACAGCTATGTGTAAAAGAATGAAACTAGAATATTCTCTAAAACCATACACAAAAATAAAATGGATTAAAGACCTAAATGTAAGACTGGATACTGTAAAACTCTTAGAGGAAAACATAAGCAGGACACCCTTTGACATAAATCACAACAAAATCTTTTTGGATCCACCTCCTACAGTAATGAAAACAAAAATAAACGAATGGGACCTAATTAAACTTAACACCTTCGGTGCAGCAAAGGAAACCATAAAGAAAACAAAAAGACAACCCTCAGAATGGGAGAAAATATTTGCAAATGAAACAACTGACAAGGGATTAATCTTCAAAATATACAAACAGCTCATGCAGCTCAATAACAAAAAAACCAAACAACCCAATCAAAAAATGGGCAGATCTAAACAGACATTTCTCCAAAGAAGACATACAGATGGCCAAAAAGCACATGAAAAGAAGCTTACATCACTAATTATTAGAGAAATGCAAATCAAAACTACAATGAGGTATCACCTCACACCAGTCAGAATGGCCATCATCAAAAAGTCTACAAACAATAAATGCTGGAGAGAGGTTGTGGAGAAAAGGGAGACCTCCTACACTGTTGGTAGGAATATAAATTGGTTACAACCATTATGAACAACAGTATGGAGGTTCCTTAAAAAAGTAAAACTAAAACTACCATATGACCAGCAATCCCACTCCTGGGCACATATCTGGAGAAGACCATAATTTGAAAAGATACATGCACCCCAGTGTTCACTGCAGCACTATTTACCATATCCAGGACATGGAAGCAACCTAAATGTCCATCAACAGAGGAATGGATAAAGAAGATGTGGTACATATATACAGTAGAATATTACTCAGCCATAAAAAATAAAATAATGCCATTTGCAGTAACATGGCTGGACTTAGAGATTATCATACTAAGTGAAGTAAGCCAACAGAGAAAGACCAATACCATATGATATCACTTATATATGGAATCTAAAAAAAAAGATACTAATGAATTTATATACCAAACAGAAATAGGCCCACAGACATAGAAAACAAACTTAAGGTTACCAAAGGGGAAAGCTGGGCAAGGGATAAACATATACACACTACTATATATAAAGTAGATAACCAACAAGGTCCTATTGTATAGCACAGGGAACTATACTCAATATTTTGTAATAACCTATAAGGGAAAGGAATCTGAAAAAATCGATATATGCGTATGTATAACTGAATCACTTTGCTGTGCACCTGAAACCCAGACAGTATTGTAAATCAAATACACTTCAGTGAAAAATAAACAAATAAATAGCTTGCGTCAGCTTTAAGAAGTATATGATGGGGTGTGGTAATGCTTCATTCTCTTTTTGTTTACCACTAATATCAATTAAGGGCAGTCGTTTTTCTTGGACAGTCCATAGTGTGATGAATTTTAGTTGAGTAATACACATTTGTTTATTAAATGGGGATGGAGATGTGTGATTACCTGATAAGTCTTGCTTTTAACATGCTTAGACATCTACTTGGCTAGAATTACTTATGTGCTTTTTGGATCTGTAATTGTCAAGGTTAGTTTTCATTTAAAAAGGAAAGGTGATGGTGAGAAAGACCACTGTCATTTGAAATCATTTAACTGAAAGAGGGTGTATGAGAGGCTAAAATAACTCCATGTCTAAACCCTAACAAAGATACCATCCGAACGGGAAAAAAATGTAGCTTTATCTTACTAATACTATAAATTAAAGAATCTTAAATAAAATGTTAGCAAATAGAACCCAGTAGTGTCCTAAAACAGTAATATACAGAGATCAAGTAGGATTTATTTCAATAATGCAAGACGGATTTAATATTAGAAAGTATAATTTATTGGGAGAAGAAAAATCAAAATGCCCAAATAGGTTTTGATAAAATTGCAAATTCATGACTGATTAAAAGAAGAAAAAAAAAAGCCCTATTATAATAAGAATAGACATGTTTTCTTAACTTGTTGAGGATTATCTATCAGAAGCTGTCAGTGATCATCACAGTTAATAGTGAAGCACTAATGACTTTCCATTACAGTCAGGAATCAGCCAGGAGGACTGCTGCTGTGGGACAAGGCAGTAGACAAGGAAAGGAAATAAGAATAAGTAGTGAAGAGGAAAGACTAAATTATTACATACCGAGAACATTTCAAGAGAATCAGTTGGAAATTATGAAAGAATGTTTAGCCCTAGCTATCTCTGGAACGCAGGAGACCTGCCTTTCTAGCCCTCAGTTAACAAAAAATAAACACAGATATTGATTTGATAAATAAGTGCTTAATGTGGAGCTAAAAAGCTTAGTAAGATGGCCAAGTAGAAAATAGGCAAAAAACAACTGCTTTCTTGTACATAGCAAACGATCCTATTCACAGTTGTATTAAAAACTCAAAAGTACTTGAGGATAAATTTATTGAGAAATATGCAAGACCTAGATGAAGAAATTATAAAACTTTATAAAAGGACAGAACAAGCCAGAATTAACAGAGCCATGTCATATTCTTGGATGGGAAGACCCAGTATGATAGAGATGTAGTTTTCCCCCAAATTACTCCTTAAATTTATTCTAATTAGTTCAGAATTTCTTTTATAAGCAGATATTCTTAAGAGGAACTAAAAAAGTTTTAAAACAAAAATAATGGAGCAGGACAGAGATGACATAGGTAGTGTCCTAGAAGTACTATGTATATGGGAATTTACTATGTGGCAAAGGAGACACTTCAAATTAGTGGAGAAAATAAGAAATTAGTCAATGAGTTGTGTTAGTGTAAATGAAAATTTATGTGGGAATCATTAATTTCATTCCTAACTCATATGTTTTCCCAGATTAAGTTGAGACTTCAAGATTTAGTGTGAAAAATAAAACCACAAGGACATTATAGTAAAACATCTTTTTGATCGTGTTGTAGGAGAGAGCTTTGTAAGTATATCGTGAAGGCTAGAAATTCATAAATTTAACTGTATAATGGTAAAAGATGCCATAAACAAAGTAGAAAAGATGATAAACTTGAAACTAATATTTGTAACATATGAAAAAAAGTACTTGGGCAAAATATATGAATAAGAAAGAAATGCACATGGTCAGTTTAACATCTGGAAAAATACTAAGTCTCATTTATATTCAAGAAAGTGTAAGTAAAGCAAAATTAGTCAAGATGATAAAGACAGATAATATGCATTGTTAATGAAAGTTTCATAAGGTGGGCACTCTCATATGTTGCTGTTTGGAGTATAAATTAGTACAGTTGTTTTCAGAGGGTAGTGATCACCATTTTTAATGGGCTTTTTTTTAGACATAGGAATGTCATTTGTGAACGTGGACAGTAACATATGTAAAAGATATTCATGGAAACATTGCTATTGCAAAAAATCAGAGATAACTTATATGTCCACCAGTAGGGCATTGGTTTAATACACTGTGCTATGTAACATTTAAGAAAGATAAAACTGATCAACAGCTAGGCCACAGAAAGCTACAAAATATTGTAAAGTCAAACACTACCCATGGAAGTACATATATAGCATTATTCCATGAGTTCTTCCATTTATATAATATTAAAAAATACGTGCATTAAAATTCTTGAGCAGCGTACACCTGTTCACATTGACTATCTTAGTGGGTAGTGGGATTCAGAAAGAAATGGAACTGGGACTATTTTTCATCTCTTTTATATTGTTTGAGTTTTTTAACTTATTGTATCACCTTTATATATTTGTTTTGGGGGAGTAAAACAAAATGTGGATTATTTATGCATACTTCCCAATTACTGCTTTAATTTATATAGTGTACAAAGTGATCTAGTAACTTCAACAAATCAGTGTTATTCCCTGCTCTCTATAGAATACTGTTTAACAGTTTATGTAATGCGTTAGACTGACATTTATGAAATATATGCCCTGAAACCTTTAAGAATCTTAGGAGTTTCAGAAGCCACCATGGCATGAGTATACACACACACACACCCACACATATACACACACATACATACACATATATATGGCATATATATATATATATATATACACACACACAAACACACACACATATATTTTTCCCTCATGAAATGCAGTAAAGTACAAATGAAAACGTTAAGCAGTTTTCTCAGATCCTTAATGAAGGTAAGTAGAGAACAACAAAACTTGGCTGCGGTGTGAGTGATGGGTGCCTAGTAGACTGGTCACCAGCCATGTGACTCACTTCTACATGTGAGCTCTGAGGTGAGATTCATGTTCATGCTGCTGCAAAATATTACACTGTAGTACATTTCAGGGTCATTCAGACTTTTCACATAGTTAAGATGGCAGTTGTCAAATCTGTGAATGTCATGCCAGCAGTTTTCTGGCCTGTCATTGTCTGGGGACAGCCGCAGGTGTGGGCTTCCTGGGCCTGTGGCAGCGCCAGGGAGAGGTGTGAGAACAGAGAGAGAAAGGGCTCCAAGAGGCAGCTGGGGCCACCATTTTTAAAACTGAGTGTTGGAAAAACTAGGCTCAGCTTGTATTGCTTGCGTGTGAATTGTCTGATGGGCCTTTCATGGCTTCTATTCCATTTTGGTTTATCATGTACGGCCTCACATGAAAAGGAGGGAACTCTGCACTATCTTGTACATAAGTCAGTTGTGGGACCACTTACTTGGTGGTCACCCCATAAGTTTAAGCCTCTCAAAAAGTCAGGGAGGAAGAAAAATACAAAGGAAGAAAACGTTGGCAAGCAAAAAGATGCTGGAGGAAGGTGAAACTGTGTTGGGGAGAAGAAAAGGACTGGACGGTTGCTAGAGGGAGGGGCTTTGTTTTCAGAAAAGGAGCAGGATGATGCAGGGCCAAGGCCAGGTGCTGTGGCTGTAGGCCTGTGTGTGGAAAGTGGGCGGGGCCTCCCCACGGAGGGAGTCCTGCAGGGCGGCTGCAGAGGCGCCCACCCACGTCTTAGCAGGGAGAAGAAACCAGAGAGCACACCAGTACTTCTGTGCATTTTACATTTTGGTCTCAAAAATGCAACTGAGTCGCTGTGAAATGTTGATATATTCTTTCAATAATCTCAACATTTGTAAGGGTATCATATTCCTGAAATTAGAGGGTCTAAATAATTATCAACGGAGACTTTCACAATGCCACCTACTAACTCATTAGTAACTCCCTCTGAATGACTGCATGCTTCCATACACAGGAAAGTGGTTCAATGCAGGTTAAATATAGGAAAAAGATGCTTCCCCACCATCAAGTTGTTTCTGCTTCTCAGTGTTATGTGGCCGGGGAGACTTGGGGAATGGAAGTCTTGCTAGCAAATCATACCACCACCTGGTTAATGGGACGGGGAAGCTGAGTGACCGAGCATCTCAGAGTCATCATTCTTGCCTACTCTGTTTATTTGCTTATGAAAGTTTCAGGCAGATACTGATTTTCACTTATTTAAAAAAAAAAGTTTGTTTATGCTGGTAAAATATATGTAAAATTTACCATGTTAATAATTTAAGTGTACAATTCAGCAGCATTCAGTAAACTCACAATATTATGCAACCATCGCCACTATTTCCAGAACTTTAAAAATCATCCAAAACAGAAAATGTACCAATTAAACAGTAACTCCCTATTCCTCTTTCCCTAGACCTGGTACCTCTATTGTACATTCTATGAATCATACTATTATCCTTCTGTGACTGGCATATTTCATTTAGCATAACGTTTTCAAGGTTCATCCTATTATGGCATGTATCAGAATTGCCTGCCTTTTTAAGACTGAATAATATTCCATTGTACATATATACCACATTTTGTTTATCCATTAATCTGTTGATGTAACTTTGGGTTGCTTTTACCTTTTGGCTATTATGAAGAATGTTGCTGCAAACGTAAGTGTACAAATATCTGTTTGAGTCCCTGCTTTCAATTCTTCTGAGTGTATACCTAGGAGTGGAATTGCTAGATCATATGGTAATTCTTTAACTTTTTGAGGTACTGCCAAACTGTTTTCCACAGTGGCTGCACCATTTTACATTCCCACCAGCAATGCATGAGGATTCTAATTTCTCCATATTCTAGCTAATACCTGTTATTTTTCAGTTTTTTTTAAAATAATAGCCATCATAATGAGTGGTATCTCATTGTGGTTTTGAACTGTATTTTACTAATCATTAATGATGTTGAATGATGTGCTTATTTGGCCATTTGTATATCTTCTCTGGGGAAATGTCTAAGTCCTTTGCCTATTTTTGAATCAAGTGGTTTATTTTTGTTGTTGTTGAGTTGTAGGAGTTCTTTATATATTTTATCTATTAATCCCTTACTGGAGACATGATTTGCAAATATTTTTCTCCCATTCTGTGGTTAGTCTTTTCACTCTGTTGTTAGTGTCCTTTGATACACAAAAGTTTTTAATTTTGACAAAGTCCAGTTTATCTAATTTTTCTTTTGTTGCCCCTGCATTTGGTATCATATCAAAGAAATCGTTGTCAAATCCAAAGTCATGAAGCTTTTCCCTTATATTTTCTTCTAAGAGTTTTGAATTAATTTTTGTATATGGTATTAGGTAAGGGTCTAACTTCATTCTTTTGCATGTGGATATCCAGTTTCCCTAGCACCATTTGTTGAAAAGACTGTCATTTCCCCATTGAATGATCCTGTTGCTCTTGTCAAAATTCTATTGCCCATATGTTTGAGGGTTTACTTCTGGACTCTCTATTCTCTTTCACTTTATGTCACTACTACAGCTACGTATGGAACAATTTCCTCTGAAAAAACCCTGAAAACTAACTTTATGTCAGTACTACACTATGGCTTTGTAGTAAGTTTTGAAATCAGAAAAGTGTGAGTCCTGCAACTTTGTTCTTTTTCAGATTGTTTTGGCTATTTGGGATTCTTTGAGATTCCATATGAATTTTAGAATGGGCTTTTCTATTTCTACAAAAAATGCCACTGGGATTTCTACAGAAATTGCATTGAATCTTTGTACTTCTATTGGTGGTACTGTCATGTTAACAATATAAAGTCTTCCAATCCATGAACGTGGGATGTCTTTCCATTTATTTAGGTCTTTATAAAATTTCTTTCAGGAGTGTTTTGTAGTTTTCAGTACAAATCTTTTGTCTTCTTGGTTAAATGTTTTACTAAGTATTTTATTCCTTTAAAAAATGCTATTGTAAATGAGATTGTCTTAATTTTCTTTTTGGGTTGTTCATTGTTAGTGTACAAAAACAACTGATTTTTGTGTGTTGATTCTGTATCCTGTAACTTTACCAAATTGGTATATTAGCTCTAGAAGTTAGTTTTTTTATTTTTAGAGTTTTCTACATAAAAGATCGTATTATCTGCAAACAGATAATTTTACTTTTTCCTTTCAATTTTAATGCCTTTTCTTTTTCTTGCCTATCTGCTCTGGCTAAAATTGCCAATACCATGTTGAATAGAAGTGGCAAAAGCATCCTTGTCTTGTTCCTAATCTTAGGGGGAAAGCTTTCAGTCTTTCACCATTCAGTATGATGTTTGCTTTGAATTTTTCATATGTGACCTTTATCATGTTAAAGAAGTTGCCTTCTTTTCCTAGTTTATTGAGTGTTTACATGCTGATTTTTAAATGTGGAAAACTATATTTTTCTTTCCTATGTCTAATCCCATTCCCCACCTCCCCCTCCTTCCCTGCAAGGTTACAGCTTTTCACACGATGCAACAAATACTTGCTGATGGAAGTTCTCATAATTTTAGCTTCAGAGATTACAAGACCATAGTGATCAATCTAAAGGGATTCATAGTACAAGCCAGTCTGTGGTATAGTCAGTGCTCTTTGTAGCTAGAGATGTGTAACTTCGGAGGTCCCTAAGGGCAGTGTCACTCTAAGTTTAATATTTGTTACTTGCTTCAGGAAATAAAAGGTCAAAACAATACACCCTTTCCTAGGAACCATCCTTGAGATAAAATAGCAAGTTGGCAATGTAGTATTAAAGAAATCTATTAGGACAAGGTTAAGAGGGAAGGGTCACTTCCCCTGGAGATTGGGAAAGGCTCAAAAAAAAAACCAAAACGTGAAAAGCTGAGTTGAGGAGAGGCAGTTGTGGGATGTACATTCCAGGTATTGGGATCAGGGAGCAAAGGTATAGTCAAGAATGCCTGCAGGGAATCATACCAATGATTTTTTAGGTCAGTCTCCCAAGACAATAGAAATAAAAACAAAAATAAACAAATGGGACCTAATCAAACTTACAAGCATTTGTACAGCAAAATAAACCATAAACAAAACAAAAAGACAATCTACATAATGGAAGAAAATATTTGCAAACAATGCAACCGACAAGGGATTAATTTCCAAAATATACAGACAGTACATACAACTCAACAACAAAAAAACAACCCAATTGAAAAATGGGCAGAAGACCTAAATAGACATTTCTCCAAAGAAGAAATACAAATGGCCAATAGGCACATGAAAAGATGCTCAACATCACTAATTATTAGAGAAATGCAAATCAAAACTACAATGAGGTACCACCTCACACCTGTCAGAATGGCCATCATTAAAAACTTGTACAAATAACAAATACTGGAGAGGGTGTGGAGAAAAGGGAACTCTCCCACACTGGTGGGGGGAATGTAAGTTGGTGCAGCCACTATGGAGAACAGTATGAAGGTTTCTTAAAAAACTAAAAATAGAGTTGCCATATGATCTAGCAATCCCACTCCTGAGCATATATCCATACAAAACTCTAATCCAAAAAGATACATGCACCCCTATGTTCATGGCAGCACTGTTCACAATAGCGAAGATGTGGAAACAACCTAAATGTCCATCGACAGATGAATGGATAAGAAAGATGTGGTACATATACACAATGGAATATTACTCAGCCATAAAAAGAATAAAATAATGCCATTTGCAGCAACATGGATGTAACTAGAGATTATCATATTAAATGCAGTAAGTCAGAAAGAGAACGTCAAATACCATATGATATCACTTATATGTGGAATCTAAAATATGACACAAATGAACCTATCTACAAAACAGAAACACACTCACGGACATAGAGAACAGACTTGTGGTTGCCAAGGGGGAGGGGTTGGGGGAGGGATGGAGTGGGAGGTTGGGGTGAGCAGATGTAAGCTTTTATACATAGAATGGATAAACAACAAGGTCCTACTGTATAGCACAGGGAACCATATTCAATATCCTATGATAAACCACAATGGAAGAGAATGTAAAAAGAATGTATATATACATACGACTGAATCACTTTGCTGTACAGCAGAAATTAACACAACATTGCAAATTGACTATACTTCAATTAAAAAAAAAGAAGAAGAAAAAAAGAATGCATGGGGATTCTAGCTCAAGACGGTGACATAGGAAGATCCTGAGCTTAACTCCTTCCATGGACACACCAAATCTACAGCTACATATGGAACAATTTGCTCTGAAAAAACCTTAAAAACTAACAGCGACTCCTGCACATTGGGCAAGTAAGAAGGGAACCACATTGTAGTGGGTAGGAGAGGCTGAGATAATCTCACCATAAGCCCACACCCAGGGCAGCAACCCACATAGGGAGGGAACTCAAAACCCAGAGCGTCTCCCTTCACCAGGGACCCCAACTTTTAAGACCTGCACTTGAGAGGTGAGGCCTCAAAACAGCTTTGAAAACCAGCAGGGATTGCATCCACCAGACCCACGAGACTTAGAAATGGCTCTTAAAGGGCTTGTGCACACTCACTCACTTTAGGGTCCCATGCAGAAGCACACCTTTGAAAAGCACCGAGACTTTATGTGAGGCTTATTTGCTAACCTTAAAGCATCAGCCTGAGGGGCAGGGGCCTGCTGAGATACCCTCCAGGGATAGAGGCTGGTGGTTGCCATCTTCATGCTCTCCCTTTGCCTTGGTAAAACCTGCAGGTGCCGCGTTTTGTTTGTGTGTGTGTTCTGATTTGTGTTGGTACCATCTTTACACTCCTTTTTTGTTTTGCTCCAGACAGCAGGCACCATCTTCAGGCTCTGCTCTGCCATACTCCAGAGCACCAACATCTCTTGGAGGGGAACTTTCACATGCATTCAGTGCCCCAGTTTTGGCAGCTCCCATCAGGGGATGCCCCTTTATCACCCGGCTCTGGAGGCCAGAGGGGCTTACATTCATTCCTGCATCCCATGAGACTATAACAATGGAGAGACCGTTCTTGGCAGACTGCCATCCCCACAGCATTGCATAGAAAACAGAGAAACATACCCAGTCTTTTTGAGACTTTGCTTGTCCAGGAGCTTTGGCCTGAGGGGCAGGCTTGTGGTCTGGCACAGTTCTAGGGGCCTACAGCGTTGCTCTCAGGGAGTGGAGGCCAGCAGATGCAACCTTTGTGTTCTAGCAAGGGTAGAGCCTTGCTCTAGCTCACCAGTATCTTCCAGAAAGGAGCTTCTACCCTTTGTCTGGCACTCGGATTTTTGTAGCTGCTGTCAGGGGACACCTGTGTGTCACCTGGCTCTGGTGGCCAGCAGGGCTTATGCTCACAGGTCCCAGAGGACTGTAAGCAATGGAGAAAGAGCTCTTAAACAGCTGTCACTCTCCAGGCACAGCAAGAAGCAACAGACCTAGGAGCTCCGCCTTGCTCTGAAAGAGGCCTATATGCTTATCATCATAGCTGCAGCCTGAGGGGTAGGCTTCTAATTAGACACACACCTAAGGGCTGACTATAATCCTTTCCAGAGATCCTGGAGGATGGGTGCTGTCCTCTCCTTCTCCCATGCTCCACAGTTGCAGTATCTCCTGAAGGGGAGCTCTTACACATGTCTGGTGCCCCATTTTTTGTGACTGCAGCCCATGGGATGCCCCTTGATTGCCTGTCTCTGGAGGCCAGGGGGGAGGGACTTGTGTTCCTGGGTCCCACAGGACTCTAACCATTGAAGATAGTGCTTGGTAGGCTACCACCTCCAGGGCACTGCACGGACAGCAGACTAAAACCCCAGGTCTTCCCGTAAAAGAGGCCAATTTACTTATCCTGGAGCTTTGGGCTGAGGGGCAGGCTTCTGGTTTGGCACACACCTAGGGGCTTAGAGAGGTACTCTCAGGCAACACAGGCCAGGGAGGTCATCTTTGCACTCTCCCTCTGCCTTGCCACAGCTCACTGGTATCTCCCAGAAAGGAGTTTATACCCTCGTCTGGACCCCAATTTTCTGACTCTGGTGGGAGGGACACCTCCAGCTCTGGTGGCTAGTGAAACTTATGCTTGCAGTCCCATAGGCCTGTATATATTTGCATACTTTAAAAGCTGCTGCCTGAGATTCTTCCCTTTGGGACACTGACAGGTCTTGGCACACCTTCAACTACTGGGAACTATTAAAAATAAAATAGGCGACTGCTTAGACAACCCACAAAGCTTTGAGAGACAACCACAAAGCTTTGAGAGACAACCAAGAGCTAGGGCATGGTTGAGCAATATGGTTCATCTACACAAAGTCCACTCCTTCAAGACTGGGAGAGGTGGCTGTTGTATCCAATGCATAGGGTCGAGCAAAATGAAGAAACAGAGGACTATGTTCCAAATGAAAGAACAAGATAAAACCTCAGAAAAAAACCTTAATTAAACAGAGATAAGTAATTTACCTGATAAGGAGTTCAAAATAATGGTCATAAAGATGCTCACCATCTCAGGAGAAGAATGGATGGACAACAGTGAGAACTTCAATAAAGAGATAGAAAACTCACATCAGGACACATAATTAAAGTGTCAAAAGTTAAAAACAAGGAGAGAATCAGCAGAAACTTTGCAGGCAGAAGGGAGTAGCACAATATATTCAAAGTGCTGAAAGAAAAGAACTTCCAACAAGAATATTCTGCCTGGCAAGTTTATCATTCAGAATTGAAGAAGAGAGAGAGTTTTCCAGACAGGCAAAAGCTAAAGGAGTTCATCACCACTATACTGACCTTACAAGAAGTGTTAGAGAGACTTCTTTAAGCTGAAAATAAAGGGCACTAATTAGTAACAAAAACATAAAATATAAATTTTACTGTTCAAGGTAAATATATATAGTAAAGGTAGTGGATTAATCACTTAGAAAGCTAGTATGAAGGTTAAAAGACAGAAGTAGTAAAATAACTATACAATAGTTAAGAGGTAGACAAGATAAAAAGATGTGACATTAATTATACTCTAATAAAGATTTTTTAAAAAAAAAAAGATGTGACATCAAAAACATAAAATGTGGGCGGGAGGAAAATGGAGCTTTAGAATGCATTTGAACTTGTTATCAACTTAAAATAGATTGTTATAAGTTGTAAGTCTAAAATATAATATATAAGCCTCATGGTAACCACAAAGTAAAAACCTACAGTAAATACACAAAAGATAATGAGAAAGGAATTTAAGCATACCACTAAAAAAAAGTCATCAAACCACAAAGGAAGAGAGCAAGAGAAGAAGAAAGGAACAGAGAGGAACTACAAAACAGCCAGAAAACAATTAACAAAATGGCAGTAGGTACATATCTATCAATAATTACTTAAAATGGACTAAATTCTCCAATCAAGAGACAGAGCAGCTGAATGGGTTAAAAAAACAAGACCCATCTATATGCTGCCTACAAGAGACTCACTACAGATATAAGGACACACAGAGTGAAAGTAGAGGGATGGAAAAATATATTCCATGCAAATGGAAACCAAAACAAACCTAGGATAGGTATATCAGACAAAATGGATTTTAAAACAAAGACTGTAATAAGAGACAAAGATGGGCATTATATAATGCTAAAGGGGTCAATACAACAAGAGGATGTAACATTTGTAAATATTTAGGCACCCAATATAGGAGCACCTAACTATATAAAGCAAATATTAACCAACTTAAAGTGAGAAATAGACAGCAATACAATAAATAGTGGGGACTTTAATGCCCCAATTACATCAATGCATAGATCGTCCAGACAGAAAATCCATCAGGAAACATTGGCCTTAAATGACACATTAGATCAGATATATACACAACATTCCATACAAAAGCAACAGAATGCACATTCTTCTCAAGTGCACATGGAATATTCCCCAGGTAGATCGTATGTAAGGCCACAAAACAAGTCTTTTTTTTTTTGGTCATACCGTGTGGCTCATGGGATCTTAGTTTCCAGACCAGGGATTGAACCTGGGTCCTTGGCAGTGAAAGCATGGTGTCCTAACCACTGGACCACTAGGGAATTCCCAAACAAGTCTTAATAAATTTAAGAAGACTGAAATCATATCAAACATCTTTCCCAGCCATGATGGTATGAAAGTAGAAGTCAACTACAAGAAGAAAATTAGAAAAATGACAAACATGTGGAGATGAAAACAACTTGCTACTGAACAACCGGTAGGTCAAAGGAGAAATCAAACAGTACCTTCAGACAAATGTAAAGGGAAATACAACATACCAAACTTATGTGACGCAGCAAAGGCAGTTTTAAGAGGGAAGTTCACAGCAATAAATGCCTACGTCAAGAAACAAGAAAAATCTCGAATAAATAACCTAACTCTACACCTCAAGGAACTAGAAAAGAATAAATGACATCCAAAGTTACTAAAAGGAAGGAAATAACAAAGATCAGAGCAGAAATAAATGAATTAGAGACAAAAAAGACAACAGAAAAAATCAATAAATCTAAGAGCTTATTCTCTGAAAAGATAAACTAAGTTGCCAAACCTTTTGCTATGATTTACCAAGCAAAAAAGAGAGAGGACTGGGAATTCCCTGGCAGTCCAGTGGTTGGAATTTCGTGCTTCCACTGCAGGGGGCATGGTTCAATCCCTGGTTGGGGAACTAAGATCCCACATGCCACATGGCGTGGCCAAATAAATAAATAAAAACATATTAAAAACTATTAAAAAAAAGGACTCAAATAGATAAAATCAGAAATGAAAGAGGAGCCATTACAGCTGATACCACAGATATACAGAGGATCATAAGAGACCACTAGGAACAATTATATGCCACCAAATTGGACAATATAGAAGAAATGGATAAATTCCTAGAAACATACAACCTACCAAGACTGAATCATGAAGAAACAGGAAATGTGAACAGACTGATTACTAGTAAGGAAATTGAACCAGTAATCAAAGCTTCCCAACAAACAGTAGTCCAGGACCAGACAGCTTCACTGGTGAATGCAACCAAACATTCAAAGAAGAATACAATCCTTCTCAAACTCTTCCAATAAACAGAAGAGGAGGGAACACTTCCAAACTCATAAGGCCAGCATTACCTGATACCAAAGTCAGACAAGGACACCACAAAAAAAGAAAGTTACAGGCTGGTATCGCTGATGAACATAAACACAGAAAACCTCAAAAAAATATTAGCACACCCAATTCAACAGTACATTAAAAGGATCATATACCAATGATCAAGTAGGATTTATTTCAGGGATGCAAGGATGGTTCAACATCTGCAAAGTTGATCAATGTGATATACCACATTTACAAAAATGAAGGATAAAAATCATATGATCATCTCTATACATGCAGAAAAAGATTTGAGAAAATTCAACATCCATTTATGATAAAAACTCTCAAAGTGGGTATAGAGGGAATACACCTCAACATAATAAAGGCCATATATGTCAGGTCCACAGCTAACATCATACTCAATGGTGAAAAGCTGAAATCTTTTCTTCTAATATCAAGAACAAGACAAGAATGCCCACTTATGTCACTTTTATTCAACATAGTTGAATTGGAAGACCTAGCCAGAGCAGTTAGGCAAGAAAAAGAAATAAGGGCATTCAAATCAGAAAGGAAGATGTGAAACTGTCACTATTTGCAGATGACATATTATATATAGAAAATGCCAAAGACTCCACCAAAAAACTGTTAGAATTAAACAAATTCAGTAAAGTTGCAGGATACAAAATCAACATACAAAAACCTGTTGCATTTCTGTATGTTAATAATGAACTATCAGAAAGAGAAATTAAGAAAACAATACCATTTACAACCACATCAAAAAAGAATAAAATACTTAGAAATAAATCCAACCAAGGATGTAAAAGACATGTACTTGCATATACATCATTGATATTATGTATAAAAGAGACAACTGATGGGAACATACTGTATAGCACAGAGAACTCTACCTAAATGGGAGGGAAGTCCAAAAGGGAGGGGATATCTGTATGTGTATGGCTGATTCATTTTGTGCAGTGGAGGCTAACACAACATTGTAAAGCAACCATACTCCAATAAAAATTAATAAAAATAAAATAAAAATAAAAGACATGTACTTGGAAAACTACAAGACAGTGATAAAAGAAATTGAAGATGACACAAACAGATGGAAAGATATAGATATACTGTGCTCACAGATTGGAAGAATCAATGGTTACAATGACCATAATACCCAAGACAATCTACAGATTCAGTACAATCCCTACGAAAATACCAATGGCGTTATTCACAGAACTAGAACAAATAATTCTAAAATTTGTATGGAATCACAAATGACCCCGAATAGCCAAAGCAACTAAAGAAAAAAAGAACAAAGCTGGAGGTATTATGCTCCCTGGTTTCAAACTATATACAAAGTTACAGTCATCAAAACAGTATGGTATTGGCACAAACACAGACACATAGATCAATGGAACAGAATAGAGAACCCAGAAATAAACCATGCATACATGGTCAGTTAAGTTATGACAAAGGAGCCAAGAATATGCAATGGGGAAAGGACCATCTCTTCAATAAATGGTGTTTGGAAAACCAGACAGCCATATGTAAAAGAATGAAACTGGACCACTATCTTACACACAGATTAACTCAAAATGGATTAAAGAATTGAATGTAAGACCTGAAACCCTAAAATCCCTAGAAGAAAACATACACAGTAAGTTCCTTGACCTCAGTCTTGGTGATGATTTTCTGGATCTGACTCCAAAAGCAAAGGCAACAAAAACAAAAACAAACAAGTGGGACTACATTAAACTAAAAAGCTTCTGCACAGCAAAGGAAATCATCAACAAAATGAAAAAGCAACCTACTGAATTTGCATCATATATCTGATAAGGGGTTAATATCCAAAATATATAAAACACTTGCACAACTCAAAAGCAGAAAAAACAATCTGATTGCAGTCGACACTTGAGCAATGAGGGGGTTAGTCCACGTATAATTTATAGTCAGCCCTTCATGTCCACAGTTCTTCTGCATCCATGGATTCAACCAACCACAGACCATGTAGTACTGTAGTATTTACTACTAAAAATACCTGTATATGAGTGGACCTGCATAGTTTAAACCTGCGTTGAGTCAGCTGAAGAGGGCTTCCCTGGTGGCAGAGTGGTTAAGAATCCACCTGCCAGTGCAGGGGACACAGGTTTGAGCCCTGGTCCGGGAAGATCCCACATGCCGCAAAGCAGCTAAGCCTGTGTGCCACAACTACTGAGCCTGTACTCTAGAGCCCATGAGCCACAACTAATGAGCCCACATGCCACAACTACTGAAGCCCGTGCACCTATAGCCCATGCTCTGCAACTGCACCAAGAGAAGACACCACAATGAGAAGCCCGTTCACCGCAATGAAGCCCCCGCTTGCCGCCAACTAGAGAAAGCCCGCACACAGCAACGAAGACCCAACGCAGCCAAAAATAAATAAATAAAATAATAAATTAAAAAAAAAAAAGTCAGCTGAAGGAATGGGCAGAAGATCTGAATAGACATTTTTCCAAAGAAGACATACAGAGGGCCAACAGGTATATGAAAATATGCTCAACATCATTATCAGGGAAATAAAAATCAAAACCACAATGAAATACCACCTCACACCTGTAAGAATGGCTGTCATCAAGAAGACAACAAATAACAAGTGTTGAGGAGGATGTAGAGAAAAGGGAACCCTCATACACTGTTAGTGGGATTGTAAATTGGTGCAGCCACTATGGAAAACAGTATGGAGGTTCCTCAAAAAATTAAAAATAGAACTACCATATGATCCAGCAATTCCACTTCTGGGTATTTATCCAAAGAAAACAAAAACACTAATTTCAAAAGATATATGCACCCTCATGTTCATTGCAGCATTATTTACAACAGCCGAGATATGGAAACAACCTAAGTGTCCACTGATGGATGAATGGGTAAAGAAAATGTGATACATACACACACACACACACACACACACACACACACTCTCACTCACACTCTCACTCACTCACTCACATGCACAATGGAATATAATTCAGCCCTGAGAAAGAATGAAATCTTTGGGCTTCCCTGGTGGCGCAGTGGTTATGAATCCGCCTGCCAACGTAGGGGACACAGGTTCGATCCCTGGTCCAGGAAGATCCCACATGCCGTGGAGCAACTAAGCCTGAGAGCCACAACTGCTGAGCCCACGTGCTGCAACTACTGAAGCCTGCACGCCTAGAGCCCGTGCTCCACAAGAGAAGCCGCCACAATGAGAAACCCGTGCACCACAACGAAGAGTAGCCCCCGCTCACCACAACTAGAGAAAAGCCCGCGTGCAGCAACGAAGACCGAACGCAGCCAAAAAGAAAAAGAATGAAATCTTGCCATTTGGGACAACATGGATGGATCTTGAGGGCATTGTGCTAAGTGAAGTAAGTCAGGCAGAGAAAGACAAATACCATATGATCTCACTTATGTATGGAATCTAAAAAACAAAAACAAACAAAAAACAAGCTCATAGATAAAGAGAACAGATTGATGGGTGCCAGAATCGGGGTGGAGGGTGGGTAAAATGGGTGAAGGGGGTCAAAAGGTACAAACTTGCACTTAAAGTCACAGGGATGTAATGTATAGCATGCTAACTATAGGTTATACTGTATTGCATATTTGGAAGTCACTAAGAGGGTAAATCTTAAAAGTTCTCATCAGAAGAAAAAAATTTGAAACATATATGGTGACTAAAGGTAACTAGATTTATTGTGATCATTTTACAATATATACAAATATTGAATCATTATATTATACACCTGAAGCTAATATAGTATGTTATGCTTTAAAAAGTATGCTTAAAAAAAGAAAAGAGTACATGGGCCTCTGGCTACATGCTGGCCTGTGTAGAACCCGGCCCACATCTAATCCCTGCTAGACCTTGTCCCACTAACTCCCCTGAAGGGCTCTTTCTTACACTCTCTCTAGTGCCAAGGCTGACTGTGACTTGGAGACTCTGAGTACAGCGAGAGTGTTGCCTTTCCTTATACGCTAGGTTTGTGCTTGCGACCCAACTTCTCAAACCAAACAGTATGCTGTTTAAAGATCCATAAATGCATATATATGGAATATAAAGACATGCCAAGAAATGATTAAACGGAGGTCAGGATAATGACTGCTTCTGGGGTTGGGGGAGGGTTGACTGGGATGAGGCACTCAGGAAGCTCTTAACAGGGCTGCCGCACAGGCTGCCCCCTGAACAACTCTAGGGGATGCCATGCACATAAACTGGCTCCTCGAGTACGAGAGAGTCCATTTCCTTACTGGAGTGGTGAGTACATAGGCATTCATATTCTTCTCTAAAAAAATATTTATTCTCACAGAACAATACACACATTTTATTGATACATGGACTTCTGAATATACTACTGATTTTGCCAAGATTTGGCAAACTTTTTCTATAAAGGGCCAGATGGTAATTTTTTTAGGCTTTACAGCAAATAAGGTCTATGTCACAGCTACTCAGTTCTGCTGTTGTAGTGTAAAAGTGGCCACAGAGTATATAAATGAGTGGGTGTGGTTATGTTCCAAATTTTATTTACAAAACCAGGTGGCTGGATTTGGCTTGGGGCCAAAGTTTACCAAATCCCAGATTACACAGTTAAATCTTTAAAAGAAAAAAATATAGCTGTGGTTGATCTAGGGGATCCTGAGTAGTGTGTGAAGCAAAGGATTCACTGGAGATACAATAGGAAGGTCAATAATGCAGCCTTCTGTAGTGTATGTTTATTAAGTTATGACTGTGAAAATGAGCTAAACTTGACATTTTTATGAACTTGGGGCTTTGTCCTTTGTTATGTAAGATACTGAGAGAAAATTGCTCTTTGAACCTTGATTTCATTAGGGAACCATTTTTATCAGAATTATCCAGATTAATTCTTTTACTAATAATAGTAAACCCAACTACGGTAATACCATCTGTCATGAATTGATCATCATCAGATTATTAGACATGATGCCAGGCACATTATACATGTTATTTCTCTTCCTCACAACAGTCCTTCAATGTAGACTTTTTTTTTTTGGTCTCCATTTTGCAACTGAGAAAGGCTGACTCTTCTAAGGTCATATAGCTAATAAAGCTGAGATATGAACATGAGTTGTTCAGCTTTGAAGTTCATAGTCTTTTCTTCCTACAGTACACTGCCTCTATAAAAGACATCCTGTTTTAATGCTGCCAAAATCAATTTGGTTTTAGATTGTCTTCGCAGTTTTACCGACTTAGAAGAACTTGATGAGACAGAGTTATATATGTGCCACAAGTGCAAGAAGAAACAAAAGTCCACTAAAAAGTTTTGGATTCAGAAACTACCCAAGGTAAGTGTTGAGTTTCAAATTATAATGCAATTTTGAGGGAAAAAATGCTTATGACTGACTGGAAGACGAATTATTTTTCTAACTTTATACTTATATAATCTGTTCTGCATTGGTCTCTAAGGTTTTCAGTAAAACTAAATACATCCTTTAAGAATTCATAAGTAAATGTGTCCTAATCACTATTTACAATGTGTGGAGGTTTTTTTTCCCACCACACCACTAACAAGCACTTCTCTGACACCATGGGTGTCCTACAATTGAACTCAATTCTGACACTATCTACCCAGAGATAGCATCAGATTCCACAGGGTAAGGGCTCAGTCCCACAAGACCACCCTCCACATCAGACACCAATCACAAGCCCAGGTTGTTACTTTGTGCATTATGCTTCTCAACGACAAACTACAGATTGAGGGTTCCTATGACCCTTTCCCTGGACTTCAGACACCAGTCGCAAGTTCACATTGTTACCCCTACTTGTGACCGACTAGTTATAAATCAGAGGTTCCCATGACCCCCTCCTTGGGTTCTATTAATTTGCTAGAGCAGCTCACAGAACGCAGGAAACCCGTTTGCTCACTAGATTACCAATTTATGACAAAGGACGTTAAAGGATACAAATCAACAACCAGATGAAGAGATACAAAGGGCAAAGTCCTGAACAAAGGAGCTTCTGTCCTCACGGAGTTTGGGGCCCAGCATGGTGGCACGTGGAAGAGCTCTGGTTCCCCAACCTAGAAGCTCTCCAAACCCTGTCCTTTTGGGCTTCATTACACAGGCCGACTGATTACATCACCGGCCACTGCTGATCATTCAAACTCCAGTCCCTCTCCCCTCTTGGGGGTAGGGGGGGTGGGACTGAAAGTTCCAACTCTCTCACCTCTTGATTGGTTCTCTTGGCAACATGCGCCCATACCTCATTAACATAAAAAGACACCTTCATGGCTCTCCTCACTTAGAAAATTTCAAGGCTTTTAGAAGCTCTGTGCCAGGAAAGGAGACAAAGACTAAAAAAATACTGTTATAAATCACAGTACCACAATAAGGTATTCATGGAAGAAATGAATATCAAGAATCAAAAGAAAAAGTAGTAGGCCACCTAAAATATTATTTAAGAGACATTAGTACCAAGTAGCTAATTTTGATTGAAAGGTAAATTGTTTATAATTTTTGTCTTTATCTCTCATCCAGGTGCTATGCTTACATTTGAAAAGATTTCATTGGACAGCATATTTAAGAAACAAAGTTGATACATATGTAGAATTTCCCCTGCGAGGCCTAGACATGAAATGCTACTTACTAGAGGTAAGGTAATTACCTTTGTTAGCCTGGTGAAAAGATGGCTCTTCAGTAAAATTAAGTCTTCACAAAGAGAGGGTAGAGGTCACTGAGGTAGGGAGACGCTGATGTCACTGACCACTGCTCCTAACTCAGTCCTGGGATACCTTCTCCCTTGTTCTGTAGCCTGAGAACAGTGGCCCGGAGAACTGCCTCTACGACCTTGCTGCTGTGGTGGTGCACCATGGTTCCGGGTGAGTATGCCAGCAGGCTTCTCAGGGCTGGGAATACAGAGTGAAGAGCCACAATTTTGTACCACTCCCGATAACCCTCCCCAGACTCCCTATACAGTAGATTCAGATCCATTAAAGTGGGTGAAGTAGAACTTTCCTTCAATCTTGGTGGGAAAGAATATTCCTGAGGATGTTGCAAAGCATGAAGAGAAGGTGCATGAAAGCAAAATGGAGAAGGGTTCATTTGAGCCCAGCATTCGGAACCAGTCTATCGTCCACAAAATCCTGAGTAGTCTTTACTCCAAAGCTGTTGATTTCCTTGGCCAATTGATATTTAAATGGGGGGAAACGGGGGATTATTTAGAATAACTTTACTTCACGTCATCTACTTTAAAGGTGCATTTCTCATTTTGTTAAATGACATTCTCGATTACTTTTTTCCCCTGAAAGTCTGTATTAGGGGTATATACCTTATTTCTGGTCTGCTTGAGAATGGCAGTTTTACCTTCAGACTTGGCAAACCGCTATCCATGTTGAAAATCCTTTTCCCTCTGAACTTTGTAGACATTGCTCCACTGACTTCACCATTCATAGTTATAAGTGACAAGTCCACTACGTGTCTGATTCTCATTTGTTTTTTTCTTTGGACTTAAGAAATTACATCAGATGCATTTCTCTTTGGTAGTTGACAGGGGCACTCTTAGTCTGATGTCTTCAGCTCATGGAAATGTTGTTGTAAGGGTTTTTCTAGCAGTTTATGAAGGTCTCTATTCTATCTATAGGCTTTCTCCTACCCGGGAGGACTGACTCTGGGGCTCCATGTGTGAGTGGGGGGGTCATGCTGAGAGAGAAAAGCCTTTGATGGCCAAAGTAGGAGGGCAAGTGCTTCCCTGGAGGCAGATTTCTGTCTTATGCTCAGGTTTCTTCTAAGACTTTGACAGGAAATCTGGTCCTCAGTTTTCCATGTTTCCATAGGCTTTGACCTCTGCTTGTTAGGTTGAGAGCTCCTTCACTGTTTGGTTTCTCTGTTAATCCAGTACCATGTAAACACTGCTTTGTGTGTCCTAAAAAATCCTCAATTTCTGGTCGGTCCATGGCACTCTTCCCTGTTTTCCAGTGTCAGTATATTCCTTGTCATTTCAATGAGTTTTGAGAAGATAAACACATGAGCCCAAGCAACCATCTTAAATTACAAGCCTCTAGGATTTATTCTCTCATTACAGTACTTATTAAAATTTATTGTCTACCTAATAATTTATATGGCTGTGTAGATTCTTTTGTGATTTCTGTAGTCTTTTTCTTTGATCATTTGACCTTTCCTTACAGGGTCGGTTCTGGACATTACACAGCATATGCAACTCACGAAGGTCGCTGGTTCCATTTCAATGACAGTACTGTAACACTGACTGACGAAGACACCGTCGTGAAGGCCAAGGCCTACATCCTGTTTTATGTGGAACGCCAGGCCAAAGCTGGGTCGGATAAACTTTAATACCTCCTCCAAATCATTATTCGTCAACTATACCGGACAAACATTTCCAATTTTCCATAAATACTTGATCCAAGATTTAATTTCATTATGCACTTTTCAGTTTCCTATTTTGGGTTTAGTTTTATTTTGTCAATGGTAGTGACTTATTGAACATGGGCACCAACTAATTTTTTTTTTTAGTTCTACCAGAAAACCTCAGCAGATATTTTGATTTGCTGCTTTAGTTGTAATAATTCAGTTTTTATATGTAGTTTCAAGAACTTAGTTCTATTTGACTTTTTTATATTAATGTTCAGTTCTCACTTTGAGGCACATTTACATCAATGTATTGTTACTCTCACATGCTGAAAGAAAGGTATGTTCCTGATCATGAAGAGCAACGTAACCACCTGCTGCCTTCTCACAGCTGTAACGGAGATCAGGTTGGCTCAAAATCAAGGATCCTGTGTGCACGTAATTTGTGGCCCACGAGATTTCAGTGACTGCTCAGTAATCATTCTTTTTGCTTGTAAAAGATAACTGAAAGGGCATCATTAAGTAGACCAGTAATTGCTGCTCTTCGTATCTCTCAAAGCTGCTGTTTATCAGCACTAACTAACTAAATTTGTTGGTTCAGTTGTAACTATATTGCAAATTCAAGAATTACCTTTTTTTTTTGGTTTTGGGGTATTTTCATAGAGATAGGGGTACTGAAAACTCCCAGTAAGGCCAAATACACTTAAGTGTTTAAAAAATTCCATGACTCGGCTACATGTTATCCAGGTGTTATTTATCCACTGCCGTGAAACCGTAGCTTCTGTTCGCCGTTTTGAGTCAGCACCTAATTCCCTGTTAGCTGTAGCACTGGGATTAACTGCATGTCCACTGTAGTCTTACTTCTTACTTGGTCACCTGAGGTTGAGATGCTACCCTCCAGAGTTGATTCTGACCATCACCTAAACATCGGGTAATACTGTGGGGTCTGCTTCCACAGAAGGAAACTAAAGTCTTTACTAGTCTAAGTTTTAACAACTCTCATTGGCCTATCCTCATAGCAGAGCAACTGAAAATATTTTCACTTTGAATAAGTAGAGTTTCTATTCTTGAGGTTAGTAGTCTGTTTTAAATTTTCAAGAAAAATAGGCACCAGCACTATTTAGATTTAACTCAAACTGAAATCTGGAACCAGCATCCCATCTAATGAAGGTAACTGTGCTTTCTGCAAGTGCTCCAAGCCAGCACACACATTTTCATGTTCATTCCTTGTCCCAATCATTATTTTCCTCCCTTCCCAATTCTCTACAAGTTGTTACAAGGGGCAGAATGTATTTCATGTTAAGCCAGCCAACCGGACTTTTTGCTATTCTTGTTTTTCTGTTAAAAGAAAAAAATAGTCCAGATAATTTAAGTGTATGAATGTAAAAGAAAGTTGGGTGGCTATCCTCCTAGGTCGGATATTTGCAGTTGCAGGAGCAGATGTGCTCCATTTCCACTTTAATATTGGCCAGATAAATCCCACATTTTCTCAGAGCAGAACACATCTGCTATATACTTTAACTAGGAGCAAATTACAATTATGTCTAAACTTGCACTGTCCAATACAGCAGTCACTGGCCACATATGGTTAGCTAAATGTTAATTTTAATTAAAAATAAATTAAAAACTCAGTTCTCCAGTCACACTGGCCACATTTCAAATGCTCAGCAGCCACACGTGGCACAGGACCGCCCTGTGGTCTGGGACAGTTCCACCTGTGTGCAGAACCCTCTCAGGCAGCACTGGTCTGCACTTTCACTCCAGAGAAAAAAGCTCTGCCATCGTGTTTAAGTCTTACAACTTAGAAACAGCCTAGAATTAAGAGGGAAACATGTATTTAAAACAGTTCACAATGTTAAATTACACAGGTCGAGCCATGTGAAATTCTATTCGACTGTTTTTGATCTACAAAAATGACAGTTTCACATAATTTGATCTACTATATCAGTACATTAACACCACATGTCATTGAACTTGAAACGTGCATCTCCTTTGATCTCGCTCCTATGAGTCCAGGATCTTCTGTTTAGAAGGTACACAGCTGTAACTTCTAACATTTGCACTTAAATCATTAGTCTCTGGACAGGCAGCAGTTATAACTCCAGCAAGAAAGCCTCGGGCAGTGTTGATGGAGGAAAGTGGCCTTTATACCAAATGGAACTTACAACAGACTAGACTACTTTGTTGGGGAAAGTGGTCCTCACACAGGCAACACTGTTGGCTTAGGAAATGAACACATCTCCTCTCTGAATTCTGTAGTGTTTTTATTTCTTGATTTTACTTCAGCAGACAGGTTTGAAGGATATCATGAAGGTTCTTTGGAAAAGTGATTGGATCCATGTGAACTGTGCACTTGAACACCAGTGATGTAAATGTGCCTATCTGTATTTTGAAAATTTAACTGTGCAGCTTTATCACGCCTATTTCAAAAGCTGACTTCGTGCTCTTCGGGGCTCTTCCCTTGTGCCGTGTTGTCTCTAGCATGTTTGTGGCTTCTCGCTCAGAGAGCAGTGCTGAGGCAGGGCCTCAGGCCGAGTCACAGGGCTCCTCGGAACAAGAAAACTTTCTCAGAAGTCCTCCCACACAGGTGGGTGACAGAAACAGTTTGTGGCAACACAAATCTCTCTCCATGGTGGAGAAACTTTTGCTTATCCACTGTATTCTACTCAGTGTCTAGTGATGACAAATGTAATAGAATAAAACCAGTAAAGTATATGGGCCCTGGTTAAGTGTTAAATGTGTATCTCACCTGTGGAACCTGCTCAGCAGCTTGGTTTCTGGGGTTGGGGACATATTTATTTCTTAAAGCCAAACCTCTTCTTCATTGGTTTAGTGTATGTACATAAGTCTATTTAGATATACTTATCCCACTTCCACCTCCACCGTCCCCTAAACTTTCTCACATCCCCCCTGTTGCTGAAGTGGCCTCTTCACACAGGCCCTGGAGAAGCTCCTGAGCAAAGTCCGTTCCTGCATCCAGGGCATGGGTCCCAAGGGATGAGCGTATGGCCGCAGGAAGGTGCCCATAGCACAGGAAGGGGTGGGCGTGGGTGGCGTCATGCTGTGGTCCAAGGTCTGTGCATCACCTCACGGGTGCAGTACCTTCCCCCTCAGGTCTGACTGTGACGGACTCCAGACTGCCCTCTGTGAGTGTTGGTTGTGTGTGACGTAATCATTTCCACTAAAACCTAGTCTGTATGATGCTGAGAGGTTTAACTGTGCAAGTGACTGATTTCATTTAAGTTGTAATCACATCCCTTTTCTGCTTCACCAACCTGAACTGTTTTATGGAAAGTATCATTAAAGATCTGGTCTCTTTCCTTTTGACTATTATTTCTGAACACCTTTCAGTGAAGCATAGTAAGTGATGATGTACTTAGCTCAAGCTACAGGCCGTTAGAGTCAGTCAACCGGTAGTAGTAGGTTTTTACAGACCCCTCACCATCTGGGGCTGCTGGTGCACACGGGCCCAGATGGAGTGACCTGGAGGGGCAAGGGGGTGGTGGGAGAGATCCTCTAGTGCCTGCATTCAGGTCCTGAGGGAGCTCACCCGCACGGAGTGACTTCATCCTGTCTTTCCTTGTGACACTGATTTTATAAAAATGAGGTCCACTTGACTCCTTCGGAGCCAGAGGAACTAGGTTTGGGGCTCCGAGCAAAGGATCGCCTTTTAAAGCCAAACAGGCAAACAAGTGCCATTGTTAAAAAATAAATATTCTGCTTTACACCCCTCTCTGCCCCTATGTCCCCTGCAAACAAGCAAAAAACCCAAGACCCACCCTGTGTCCACACCCATCGTTTTCCTGTGTTACTTATTTGCCTGTTTCTATCAGTCTTCTTAAACTGAAGACAAAGGCGCCTGCAGCCCAAATGGTTTTGCCTCCAGTTCCCATGTCACACGTCTCCTTTTGGCAGCTGTGCTGGTCAGAGGCCATAGCAGATACTGCTGCAGCCACGGAGCTGAGCCCCACAGGCGGAAAGGGAGGAGCTGGGGGGAGCTGCTGTCACACCACCCAGGCCGGAAGCCAGATCCCTCCCTGCAGGCAGGCATGCACAGGGACCCACCCTGCATTCTGGGGTGCGCCCTACAACCCCACGGGGCAAGCAGCGAAGAGGCCAGGCTCTGAACGTTCACCCTGCCCACCTTTTGCTGTTCGAGCAGAGCTGCGGGAGTGCAGCTTGGAAGCCACCAGGAACCACAATGACTCTCCCCTGTGGCCAGCACACTTAACACGGCTCTGCCTTTTAGGAAGGTGAAAGAACCAACTACTTCCAGGGATCGGCCCTCTAAAAAGTACTGGTTTGGAAAGGATTTGGGAGGGAAAGTGGGGATAATAAGGCTTTCTAGCAAATCCGCCTCTGGTGCAGCAGTACCGTTTTAGTGGGTGGGTGTAGCTAGAGCCCAAAGAGGGACTCTGGCTGTCAGCTGTAATTTGAACAATTAAAATGATTAGCTTGAAATATGAGCAGCTCCTAGTTAACCTTTCCTTGAGAAACACATCTTCCTTTTGGCTGTTTCTTGGTTCATGTTGTTTTTAAGAAAAGTCACCCCTTCCACTTTACCTCGGCAGTGGCGGGGTACCTGAGGCACAGGGGGCCACTGAGACTGGCTCCTCAGCGCAAGGGAGCTGGCTAGGACGGCTTCCTTCTCCTCTCGGCTGCATTCTGCTTTTACAGGCAAAGCTGCACCAGGTCCGATCGAGCCTTAGTTCCCGAAGAGGGTCTGCCGTATGTGCCTCATCTGTGTTACTCCACGCAAGTGGAAACAAAGTATTCCCATTCCTTCCCGTTCTAATTATGTGGGAAAAGGGACAAAGGTAACCACTGAGGTGGTGTTCTCTGGTCCAGCAGAGGAAAAATGGTTCCTCGTCTCACTACTGTAGCCCACAAACCAACCAGTACGCAGAGCCAGGAGTTCACAGGAGGGGAAATGCGGTAGGGTCTGGTGAACGACTGGGAGTGAAGCAGTATTAGAAAATGGATCCATGGACTGAGAAATCTCAGTTACTTTAGAAAGGGAGAACTTAATGAATGACCTCCAGGCAACTTGCCTAGCAGCTTAATTCCAGGAACTAAAAGCATCACTCAACAAGGAGGATGGTGTGTGGCTGGCTTAAAGGGCAAAAGAGTAAAATACTTCAACTTAAAATTGTTTCAAGCAGTTTTGTATTAAGAGCTACCTCATCCATCCTGACATTTTGGGGAATACAGACTAGATATAGCGGGACACATATTTGGAAAAATGTAAAGCCAAGTAAACTTAAGTTTAAAACGTGACACACACAGAAGAACCTTGGAGAGATAAGCTACTTAAGACAAATCTTTTATGAAAAAGCTCAGGGTAAAAATACAGCCAACTGGGAGACCAAAGAAATCCCTTTGCCTGGAGGAGAGCAGCAGAATTTGAAGGTAGTTCAGCCTAGCCTGGAAACCGTCAATACTGAACAAAATAACAGAGAAAAGCGTCACCCATGCCTTCTGCTTACACCTCTGAGCACAAAACCGTCACCCTTAGCTCTTCAGAGACAGCAGGCTGCTTCCTACTAAGAGTAGAGCAAAAGACTCATATTGATGTCCTAGGAGACAAAAACATACTATTTACAATTAGAGTCCCTCCCAGTGAGTAGAGACTGCAAGCCCAGACAGAGGTGATCTAGCCAGCAGCACAAGTGAAAATGCCAAAAGAGCTCTCCGCCTAACACCATGGTCAGCTAAAAGGAAAGAAATCCCTTTTAAGGAAGCTATTTAACTTCAATACGCTGCTTTTCTGCCAGGATTTTCAATTCCTCGAAACATAAGCCGAGCCACAGACTGCTGCACGTATGTCTGGGTCTGGGCTTCCCCCCTCGTCAGAGCAGCAGCACCAGTTGTTGGCCAAAAATAAACACCATTCCTCAACCATATATGTCCACCAGCCCAGAGCTAGGGAGGAGCAGCAGGAGGTAGAGGTCAGGTCCCCGGGCTCCAGCCACACTCTGTGGCCGCTGTGCACCATGCACATCACCCAGCTCAACCGCGAGTGCCTGCTACACCTCTTCTCCTTTCTGGACAAGGACAGCAGGAAGAACCTTGCCAGGACCTGCCCCCAGCTCCAGGACGTGTTTGAGGACCCCGCACTCTGGCCCCTGCTGCACTTTCGGTCCCTCACAGAACTCAAGAAGGACAACTTCCTCCTGAGCCCGGCGCTCAGGAGCCTCTCCATCTGCTGGCACTCCAGCCGCGTGCAGGTGTGCAGCATCGAGGACTGGCTCAAGAGCGCCCTCCAGAGGAGCATCTGCAGCCGGCACGAGAGCCTAGTCAGTGATTTCCTCCTCCAGGTGTGCGACAGGTAGGCCGCCTCTGAGCAGCGCTGGCATCCAGAGCTCTGGGAGGCTTCCGGGGGTCAGGGAAGAGCAAATTACAAGAGCAAGACGGCTTTGCTTCAGGGAGCCTCAGACTAGGCCCAAGGCAGACCCTCCAAGCCTGCCCACTGCGCAGTCCCCAGAAGATGGATAAAATCCTGGGGGAAACGGGCACCAATCCTCCCCTTAGCCTCACGGGTCCTGGAGCTGCTTCGGCAAAGAGGACGAACTTGCCTTCAGCTGTCCCTGTGTTTCAGGCGGCTGTCCTCCCTGGCAGCCATTAAGTGCTGGGTGGGTCCAGCCGGGCCTTCATTTTCAAGGTCAGGCTCCAGGAAGAGGTTTCTAGATTCAGCAATCAGCTCACCCCTCCGATCTGCCCCTAGCAAGCCCCCAACCCCAAGACCTGTGAAATGCGGCTAAGGAAGGAGAGTTAGGGTGCTCAGCTCTGGGTTAGCTGACCAAGCCAGGCTCCAGAAGTAGGGGTGGTGATAATGGTTTCCTTATTAGAAACGCACTAACCTTCAAGGTACCTGAAGGAGAGAGTGTTTTAGCCTAAGTTTCAAATGAGCAAGCCAGAACTCTTGACAGGTTGTGTGACTTGCCCCAGTCTAGGATTGCCGGATATTAGCAAATAAAAATTCAAAAGGCCCAGCTAAATCTGAATTTCAGATAGACGGAATAATTTTTTTGGTGTCTGTCCCAAATACATCCTGTATTTGACCTGTCAGCCCCACAGAGGCTTAGCCATGGGTGAGACTCCCTTCACAGTCACAGCCTCCTGCCCAGAGCGGTCCATGCGAGAACAGATTCTCACTGAGGCTTTACCAGTCCTGTCCTGCCTTTCAGGAAAGACTCCCCCCTGTTTACTAACAAACTAGGTTCAGTCAGCTTGCTGCCACCCAAGTCTAACAGCTGCTATATTCTGGCAGCCCAACAAGGAGTGGAAGGAAATAGTGTAGTGGCCTGGCCCCACCTTTCTTTCTTTTTTTTTTTTTAAGGCAGTAGAAGAAAACAGAAGATGGACTTGGGGCTGGTCCCTGATGGGACCATGCCATTTTGATGAGTTTAACAAGGCCCAGAAATCAGACTGGAGGGCGATATGTATGGGGTGAAAAGCTTGCCCCGAATCTGCTGCATTCTTGTTGTAGGGGAACCAGGTTTAATCCCCCATACCAGCAAGGTGTGGACTGGACCTCCAAGGCCACTGTCGAGGTACAGCAAGGGTCCCCAGTGTCACCAAAAAAGCAAAGGGCTTGGGGCTGAGTCCCCCAGTTCTGCTACTGCCCAACCATGTGACCCCAGCCCAGATATTTAAACACTTTCAACCTCATTTCTTTATCTGTAAAATGGGATAAACTACCTTATCTCACATGCTGAAAGGATTAAATGATACAGTAGCACTAGCACATAGTAGGTATTGGTAAGTATGCACCAAATCTAGATCTGGCAATCAGCTGGGGAGAGGGGTTGTGAGAGGAAAGCTGAGGATAGCTGGGCAGGCAAGGAGCTGGCTTTTTCTTTCTCTGGTTTCTTCCTGCATCAGGATTATTTTAAAGGTTCTTAGAGGAAGGGATCATTTAACAGCCCTGGGGCTTAAACACCTACCTAATCCTTACCACCACCCTGAAAAGTAAGTTTCTCTGCCTGACAGATGAGGAGGTGGCCCAGCAAGGTTCGGACATTTGTCCTGGGTCAGAGAGCAAATATGTCACAGGCAAGTCACTTGAGCTCCCTGAGCCAGTTTCCTCATTCATGAAATTGGGGGTGGAAGGTTGATATGAAGACTTAGGAAGTTGTGTGGACTTGGGAAGACAGGATGCACTCGGTGTGTGGATGTGGCCATGCCCAGTCTGTTTTAGTTCCTCACCTCCTTGCTCAAGGACAAGGGAGCTGAGCTGGCCCAGGCAGGTGCAGTCAAGGGGCAACGGGGGAGGCTGATGGGGAGAGGGAAACCCCCTGTGGCCCGACTCCAGATCCCTCTGGCTACAGGAAGCCAAGGCCTGCACCCCTGAGACAGGTCCTTCTTGACTGGAAGCTGTCTGGTCCTGCTTGCTCCCAGGAAACATGGGTTATGATAGCCTACAGAAGGTCCTGTACAGGTTCCAGATACCCCAAATCTCGCTTTATCATCACAACAACCCCACTGGTAGGCATTATTCCCTCCCCGCCACCCACCCCCAACACACACCCCCAGGTAAACTAAGGCTCAGCGAGTGACTTAATCAAGGTCATGGCGCAAATAAGCCAAGTCCAACTTTGCTCAAGATCTTTTCCCCCAGCAGGTGCTGGTAAGGTTGGGGCACAGAGACCCCCCCCCCCCCACCAAAGCTTTCTGGACAAGCTACCTGTGTCCCTGATTGTACCCACCTCAGGCCTGGGTCTAGCTACCTCCGGATCCTGGCCTGTGACAGGCTGGCATCCCACTGGAGATGCAGTAACTGCCTCAGTCAACTGAGCTGAAACCAGGGCTCTAGAACTCAGAGCGAATACTCAAGAGGCGTGCCCCGATGGCCTCACGGGTTGGAATGGGCCTGACTCTAAGCCACCCCACGGGAAACCCTTTCCTCCCTGCACCGTCCTGCCAGGAGCATCAGGGCCTCAGCTTGAAGCCAGACTGGAGCGGTCACTCCGCACCGCTTTCCTCACCCCCACCCAAGGCAACAAGTCTGAAAGGATCAAAGAAACTATAGCCGACCCTCCTTGGAATCAGCATCGCCTATGTCCACAGTAGGACCGGGGCTTGGGCTCCTGGGGCTAAGAGCCCAGGCAGATTAAAGTAAGGTGGGGTGGAGTGGCAGAAAGAACAGGGGACACGGGACAGAAGCCCCGGTTCAGATCCCGGCGTGTCACCGCGGGCAAGTGCCCGAAACTCTCTGAGCCCGTTCCTCCTCTATAAAAAGCGGGAGGGCCTGCCCGGTCTCCCAGAGTTGGCACGGGGACCAACCAGGGAGCTAAGGGGCGTGACCGGGGGCGGCCGCACGCTAGCACGCTAACCGCACCCTCCTCGGCCCCGGCCCGCGGTCACCGCGTTCTCTCCGCAGGTGCCCCAACCTGGCATCCGTCACGCTGTCGGGCTGCGGCCACGTCACCGACGACTGCCTGGCGCGACTGCTGCGCTCCTGCCCGCGCCTGCGCGCGCTGCGCCTGGAGAACTGCGCGCGCGTCACCAACCGCACGCTGACGGCCGTGGCGGCGCACGGGCGGGCGCTGCAGACGCTGCACGTGGACTTCTGCCGCAACGTGAGCGCGGCCGGCCTGCGCCGCTTGCGCACTGCGTGCCCGCGCCTGACGCTGCGCGCCGAGCACAGCGCGGCCATGATCCCCGATCAGCCCCCGCGCGGCCTGCGTTCGCCCGGCGCTGCCCTCCGCAAGCAGCTTCTGCGCTAGGCCGGCCGGGCCGTGGCTGGGACACCGGCCCTGGGCCTCCGAGCGGGAGGAGTGGCCTGCATTGAACAACAGCCCCTAGACAGCCGCCACATTCTCAGCCAAGACGGGGATACGAGCGCCTCCCCCACACTACGATTTTATACATTGGCTGAGTGCAAGATTTGATGGCCAGATGCTTGGAGAACACTCGGGTGTTTCTCACTAAACACCAGCACCCTTCCCTGTCTCCCCTAAGCACCTGGTTCTCCGCCTGGCGCTGTGCGAGAGCCCTTAGCCCATACTCCACGGCTGAGGTTGCAGTTGGGGGGGGGGGCGTCTAAATAACAGCCGTGGGGAGGCGTGGCCGCTCGGAGCTACCCGGGGGCGCGTCTCCGTGCTGCACCAGCGGGAGGAGGGGAGGCACCCCGGGCACAGGGCGCTAGAGAGCCATCGAACGGGTTACCTAGAGGCTTTGCTCCGCGCCCACCCCAGCCCGCTAGCCTTTCATCTGTCAGATGCATTCCTAGCAGTGACTGCAAACGCGATTCTACAAAATTCGCTTGTTGCTGTGATTTTTTTCATAAACTGGATTGTTATCCTTATTTTCTGCCGTCCTCCCATCATAAAGGGAAACAATCATTGGAAAAACCCAAAGTAAAGACATAAAAACAAAAGCAGCAGACCTGGTTAAATCCTTGCTTAACGAAGCCATTAAAAGGCAATGCAAAGTTAAATTTTTACCTGCTATATTTGCTGAACGTGGGCGCACGCCTGGAGGTCAACTTCAGGGCTTTAGTCACTGGTGCCCCACCTTTAGCCACCAAAGGAAGGGCTCTCAGCCATCCTGCAGCCTCCTGGTTCTAGGTACACGGGGGAAACTTTGGGTAAGTGCGGAAAGGAGGGAGAATGGTGGCGTGGTGGGTGATACTCACACCCTGGCTCCTCCCATCACCAGCTGAGATCAAGGCCCTTTAACCACCTGAGGCCAGGTGTTTCTTCTTTGTGAAAGGGGCCCTTGATGCCTACTCACATTGTTGGGCTGCACGCCACAGGCCTACAAGGCCTGCACTTGTCCAGCTTTAAGACTGAAGAAAGAGCCCAGAGTCAGCAGCAGAGACATCAATGGTTTAATGGATGGAGGAATCTTACATGTCTGAAGCAAGGTCCTGGAGTGACGCCCCACTGTGTGCAGCTGATGGTGGGCAGGACATGGTGGCAGTCTTCGCTTGGTGGTGGGGGAGGGGAGATTACCAGTTATAGAGGAATTGATGTCAGGTGGGTTCATTAGTTACGAGTGAAACCAATGGAATGGCACGCCCCTCACCACCCCTTTGATAAGAACAGCCCCAGCTGGGGCCTGGGACAAGAACAAAGGAAGATCAGTCATGTGTGTAAGGTTTAGGTGAAACAGGCACTGGTCAGGCAGGGGATGTACAGAGAGCAAGAGAACAGCCATCTTGAGAGGCCTGACCATACACATGGGTTCCTTAATTCGTTGCCCCAATATTGGGGAAACAGCAAGGAAAAAAAGACATTCTCATGGAGCTTATGTTTTAGTGGGGGAAGAGACAGTAAGTAATTGGTGTATAAGAGGATAAGTACTGGGGAAGAGGGAAAATACAGGGTAAGAGGGTATTTGGGAATTGCTGGAAAGGAAAAAGCAACTTAAAAGAGGTCGACCAATGTAAGCCCCATTGAGAAGGAGGCATTTGAGAACGGAAGTGGGGGAGAGAACGGTGCAGCGTCTGGAGGAAAATATTCCAGACAAGAGGGAACAGCCTCCAGCGCAAAGGCCCCAGACTAGGAGCATGGCTGGTGTGTTACGGCTAGAACAGAGTGAGTGAGAAGGAAAGGTAAGCAGGAGAGGTGATGAGAAAAATAAGGGGTAAGAGGGGCCTCACCCAGGCCTCAGAGGTTATTATGAGGATGAAACGAGAGCTGGAGATCCCCCACTCAGGCCACCTCCAGCAGGTGCCAGGGCCCCAAGAAGATGATGGTGAAGGCCCAGAGGGGCTGAAATTTCTCTAGGCAGAGCCTGTGGGCAGGCAAACAGCACCCTACCTCGCCCAAACCCCTCCAGGGACTGCCGAAGGCCTCAGTTGCTGCCCCTGGGCCCCTGGTTAGACCCATCCCTGAGCCCAGAAACCGGTAACCGCACTGACCCTGGACCGGCATAATCCTTCCTCATCCCTGTGTGGGGAAAGCCAGCCCTGCCAGGCCACCAGCTGCAGTGGAACGTGAGGGCCTACTACTAGCCTGTGAGACGCAGGCGTCCTCTGGGTGATTTTCTAGTTTACCCACCCTTGCTCTGAACTCTGGAGAGAGGCTTTGCAGGAAATCAATTTTTCAGCCACTACTGCAAACAACGTTGAAAGAAAGCTCAGGCTCCCAGGGACTTAAATGTTTGTTTAAAACAGAGCCACTTAAACCCCATGGCTTTGCTTTCATCATCTCTGATAAGCCCCAATTCCCAGAGGTCTTGTTTGCCCTAAGTTGGTGGTTTATACTGGGGAAAAACAGGACCCTGGTTTCTAGCTCTCCTCTGACCAAGGGCAGGTCAGCCCTCTTCAAACCTCAGCTTTCTTACCTGTATATTGGGATAGCTAGAGAATCTTGCTTGCAAAGTTCTCTTAAGGGTTATGAGACTGTGTTTGTAAAGCAAACAAAGGTTACTGTATATTCAGCTGGAAAGTGGGTAACCTACATTCCCCTGAGGTTCCTTTTCCCACAGAAGCTCTTTTATAAATGAGGGTTAAGTTCCCCTTGATGCCTAGTAAACCCTCACGTACCAAGACTAGTGATCACAGAACGAAAGCTGTGCTGACAGTTGTGTCCAGCGTTGTTTCTAGGGCTCTAATTAGGCCCTGCCCCCTGCACAGGACCTTTGGGTCCCCGAGCCCAGGCCCATCTGTGGTACTCCTGGAAGGCAGGCACTACTCTCCACCCTGCCTTCTAACAGTCCCCGTTCATTCACATCACCAGGCACTGAGCAAAGGCACTGGACAGAACACAGCGCCCTGCTTAATCTAAAAACAGCTTTCAAGGTCTTCTCTCAGATTTGCATAGAGCAAGGGGCACTGCATGCTTAATTAATCCACCAACTCATTCATCTCACAAACATTTACTGGGTGTTGGGCATGGGCTGGGCCAGGCCTTACCTCAAGGGAGTCACTGTAGTCAGAAGACATGCAGCTGGGGTTGAGGGGGGTTTTGAGTGCTCTCCCAGCTCTGCCAGCCATAACTTCTGACAAGTTATGACTTCTCGGAGACTCCATTTCTCTATTTGTAAAATAGGACCAGTACGCTCTCTGTGACACTGTGCTGAGATTTTGTCAATTGTGTACTGCCTGGAAGGCAGAGGGTAGGGAAAGGCATCCTCACATCCACAGGGGGCTAGAAAAGCCAAGTGCCCAGCAGAACCCACAAGAAGCAACACTTGATGGAGGACACAGCCTTTGAGCCGAGACTGGAAGACTGACCCCAGCTCCCATAAGGTTGGTATCAGCAGCAGGCACAGCTCAGGAAAGACAGAGTCAGGAAGCCCAATACATGTCCAGAGAAGGCCGAGCTGGGGGAGATGGGAGCCTGACCCAGAGCCACTTGGAAATGGCTTGGGGCTTATCTGTGCCCTCACAGCCTCCATTAGAACACACCACAGACTTTGCCCCGCTCCTGAATGCTAACTCTTTTCACTCTCAGTTTTGGCCAAGGCAGCCAAAGTGAAAGCTAGCGGGAGGGTGCAGAACCTCAGCACTGGGGCAGGACAGTGCCCCCTAGTGGGAGGCTGGCCGCAGTCACCACATCATACTGGCTAGTCGGCTGATCCTCAATGCCAGCAGACTGGGGCCACATGCTCAGAGGTCAGGGGCTCCAGATTGCTCCCTAGGAAACAGAGCCTGCTGGGGGGTACATTGTGCTCAAGGCTTGTCTTACAGGGACACACTGGCCTGTTTTGGCACAGGCTGAATGTTTGCAGGGGGCTGACTGAGCCCCCTCAACTCCACCACTGGCGTGCTGACAGGAAGCCAGGACTCGCAGCTCTCGTCTTTAAGTACCTGTGATCCAGCACTTTCCCTCTCCTGACCTCGAATTCTTGGTCTGTAAAGGGAGAGATCATCTGACGCCTTAGTTCTAGTATTCCTCCAGCTCTGGGATTCAATACCCAAGACTTGCTTTTTGCTAAAAACCGAGCTCACCATATATAGGTTTCATCTCACTGGCAGTGCTGGGCAAAGGCCACGAAGCTGGGAGGCCCAGAAAAAAGCTGCACCTTGCAAGGGCCTTTGAGGAAATCTTTTTTTTTTAAATCATTCACTTTATTTATTTATTTTTAATTTATTTATGGCCGTATTGGGTCTTCGTTTCTGTGCGAGGGCTTTCTCTAGTTGCGGCAAGCGGGGGCCACTCTTCATCGCGGTGCGCGGGCCTCTCACTGTCGCGGCCTCTCTTGTTGCGGAGCACAGGCTCCAGACGCGCAGGCTCAGTAGTTGTGGCTCACGGGCCTAGTCGCTCCGGGCATGTGGGATCTTCCTGGACCAGGGCTCGAACCCGTGTCCCCTGCATTGGCAGGCGGATTCTCAACTACTGCGCCACCAGGGAAGCCCAAGGAAATCTTAAATTTTAAAGGCTCGGGGGTCAAAGTTCTCTTGAGACTGTTTAAGGGTGATAAAAACTGCAAGGATTTGTTAACTGAATGAGTCTAGCAAAGAAAAAAAAAAAAGGCCTAAGCCTCTATGGGGGTTGAAAGTGAACTACGGGGGAAAAAATAGCTGCACTAGGCTCATTGCAGCTCCTCACATCAGGGACTCACACCTCCTCCTCTCTCCCAGAGCTTCAAAAGTTGAGAGAATGAAGAAAAATGACAGGTTTCCAGCAAAGAAATGGCATCTGCTATAAGATCAAGGTGTCTGTGCAGGTTTTCCTCGCAGAGTTAGGCCTCCTGAGAAGCCATCCGTTAGGCCCAACAGGTGGGGCCTGAGCGTCAGCCTGCTGCGGGTGCCCCCTCCCCTGAGTCCAGAGGGAGCTGGGGCAGCAGAGCCCAGAGCCTCATGAAGGTCAAGGCCTTGTGATTTAAAATAGTCTGAGACTGCAGATGTAGCCTTCAGCTCGGCACACTCTCAGCCCAGCCCACCAAGAGGGAAGAGCTACTTGTCACCGGGAGCCAGCCCAGAAGGCCCGAAGAGACCCCTTTTGGCATTGTCCAGGATCTCAGCAGCACACAGAGGCCTTTCTTCGCTGAGAGAAGTTCCCTCCTGGCCCAGAGGCCCGGACAGTGCCTTCCCACCCCACAAGTGAGTGCTTCAAGAGCAAAGACCTTCACCGCTGCTTCTGACTGAGCTCTCAGATCAAGTATTAAAGGCTCAGAACCCCCTGGGGGTCCCCAGAAGCTGTGGTCTTCTGAGACACAATGCCAGTTGAAGCCTCTTTTCCGTAAAACTGAAATGTCATCATTCTAAATATTATTAGATATACTCACTGGGAAATATCCATGCACCACATCATCTTAGCCAACAAAACCACATCTTCCTTCCAATTTCTCTTTGCAAACACACACCTTTTACCTTCCTTGTGGAAAACAAACGCCTGTAAGGCTCTCTGGCACCTCATTTGAGCAGGCTGTCAGCCTTGGCCTTGTCCATGAAGTACACTGGAAGTAGCGTGTGACATGAACTTGGAGTGGATGAAAGAGAGACGCCACCCAAAGGCTGTCCCCTCTCCCTGTTCCCACTCCCAGAGCCTTCACAGCTGCTCTCCAGATAGCCCTTTCTCCCAGGACCACATGCTCATTTTGACATGCCTGAGCAAATGAACACGTCGCCCAGGGCCTTCAAGGTCTGGGTTTAAGAACCAAGGGTGTAACCCCTTCCCCAGTCCCCTGCACAATTCCCCACCATCATTCAAGGACATAAAAGCCACGCATTAGTTCTCAAATTAATTCACACATTCACATGGTCACTCATTCATGTATGCTAAGTGCCCACGTGGCTGCCCTTCCAGGGTAGCTGACATGTTATTGTAAACTGCCCCGCTCTTTAATTCCATCACTGGATCTGCTGGCTCCTCAAAGGGCGGTGGGGGTGGGCAGTCAGAACTGTATCACTTTAGTTAGTTTCCTCCTTGCCTAGTAGAGCTGCATCCCGTACCAGGTATCCTGGGGCTGTTCAAGAAAGGCTCCTATTAGCGTGTTACACTTTAAGCCAGCTACGGAGAAGGAGGAAGCATAGTGCTAAAGGATGGACACAGGGACCCTGTAGTGAGGGGACACAGGGACCCTGTAGTGAGGGAACACAGTGAGAGACCAAGGATGACAGAACCAATGAAAACAGGAGCTTTCACCTCAGGGGGCTGCTATACCCATGTGGCCCTCTGCTCTGTCATTTCCAAGCAAAGCCCAGTGTGAAGGAATGTTTCTGATGAGTCAAAAAGCTGTCAGAGTGAAACTAGTCTGAAAGCTCATTCTCTCTTCATCAAAGCTCCAGTAACAAAAGCAGCCCATGCACTGATTCCTGAATTGGCTTTATTTCTCTGCATAAGGAACCCTGCACAGGCAATTCAAATTAAAACAAAATAAATATATGAATATTCATGTAAAACTGTCCTTTCTAATGAACAATTATACACAATGTACAATTTCATGTTCACTGGGTGGGTTTACAAAAATGTACCATTCCCAACTAAAAATGCACCGAAATGGTTCCATGCAAACTTATCAAAAGTGACCACAAATATGGAGGGAAAAACCTGACTTAGAGCACTTTGTCTTTTTTTTGTACAATCACAGAAAAATAAAAACATCTAATTTCTTTGTTACATTTAGAGTAACTAAATGTGGCCACTGTTTATAATGTCGGTTTATGTTCCTAAAACATCTATTAGTTACCATAAAAGTGTATCAGCATTAAGTTGGAAGTGAGCATTATTGAGAAGAAGGAGGGGCGACGGCACCCTGGGTGGTCAGTAGTCAGTGTCGGAGCCCTCAGCGTTGTCCACGTTTCGCGAGAGCATGTAGTTGTCCATGTCGATTGAGCGGCAGTTGTTGATGGCGTAGCGCAGGCGCTCAGCCATGACCAGCTGGCTGGAGTAGGGCGGCAGTCTCAGCTGGAAGAAGCAGGTCTGTGAGGTAGGCAGACTGTCGTAAGGCTGTGGAGAGAGAGACCCAGAGCCGTGACTGCAGCACTGGGGTATCATGCGGGGAGCAGGGCTGCTCATCACCACCACCCCCAAAGTCAGGAAAGCACTTCTCCCTGCCTTCAGGTGGGCTCCACGGACATGACTGACTGCACGGCCACGTGGAGAGCAAGCAGAGACTTGGCAGTGGTAGGAAGAGTGCAGGCTCTGGTGTCCTGTGGCCATCTAGCTTTTGGCGAAGATGCTTCTTTCCTCTCCTCACTCCTCCAAAGCCCTCACGTGTGAAATGAGAATGAGCCCTGACTGGCAGGGTTACCTGGTAGAACACACTTCGCACAGTGCCTGCCACAGAGTAGGAGTGCAACAGACTTCGTTCCCTTTCACCAAGAGGGTGCAAACTTGAAGCTGCTGCAGGGATTCCCCCAACAGAGCCGGTGAAGTGGGAGGAACAACTGTAAGGGAGTCACCACACTCCTCCTCCTCTCACCGTCCTCCTAGTGAGCATTCTGCCATCCTTCACCTGCCATGGCCACCAGCACACCGCTCAGATGAGGAAGGAGCAGTTAATGAAATCCCAGCCCAGCCCTTTAACCGATGGTGATGCAGTCGTTTAAAATGATAATTATGAAGATAAGCAGCAAAACAGAAAAGTGCTGGAGATAGACTGTTAGGTGGAAAAAGCAGAATACAAAATTCTAAATGCGTCATGCAAAAATGTATATGCTTGAGGAATTACACAAAGGTGAAAGGTGAAAATGGCTACCACTAGGAGGGACAGGATTCCTGTCCCTCCCTGCAAACACTGTCCTGCCTTGCAAACACAACTATTTTCCAGACTATTTGTAATGATAGTAATGATTTACATTGTTTTTATAATTTTTTAAAAAATGAGTTTTTAAAAAAGAACCTGCCCTCTCTTTCTCGTTGAACTCCTTGAAACCAGCCCTCCTCCTCCTCGGAACTCGACATCAGGTGAGTGCATTTCTAAGAGGTGGGAGATGGAGGGCCCAGAAGCTTAGCTGTGCCAGAGCCAGTGATGAATGCAGAAAAACCACAACCCACAAAGACATTAAAGGGGAATGTCAACAGGTGGCTCTGATTTGGAAACTAGAGAAATGGTTTAAAAGTCACAAAGGAGAGACCCATAGTGGTCAGTTTTCTGAGGCTAAAACCCCCCAGGCAGGGGATTAATAGTGGATTAACTCCTGGGATGGCACGGTAGCCCAGGACAGATACAAGGCAAGGTTTTTTTCCAGAGCTGAATAGAAGCAAACCATTTCCTCCTCCCCATCTTTCTCTGAAGCAACACCAAACAGATTTACAACTTATAGTTTCTGGCAAGTCACATCGAAAATTTACAGAAAGGCTCTTTTCATAGCCTTTCCTGTGCATGGCCTCTCCAGCAAGCCCAGGAGTGGAGCCCAGGCAGGCAGCCTCAGGAGGCAGCAGGGGAGGGACGGCTTTGACTACAGCAACTTTCAAGGGGTAGTTACAGGAAAAACACCAGAAAGGCAGATACTGAAACCTGATGAAACCGGTAGGATGGGCCCTTGAGTGAGGAGGTCCCACCTTCCTGTTTCTGGAATAAACACCATGGGCCCTGCTCAGGGGACTGCCCAGCTCATGGCGGGTGGAGGAGGAGAAAGAGGGAACACAGACACGTCTAACTTAATGTTGGGTTTGAGGAGTGTACCAAGTGTCCAGGAGATGGATGTAAGAAGATCTAAGTCTGCCTGGAGGAATAGTCAGGAGGCATAGGAAAGCATTCAGGAGGGCTTTCTGGAGGAGATGACATTGGTATTGGGCTTAAAGGATGAGTAATTGCTTGCCAGGCATAGATGGAAAGGGATGGGAGGAGAACTTACTAAAGCAGCGGGAAAAGCCTGCACAAAGGCATGGACATTTAAAAACGGTGTGACCTGGGGGGTTCCCTGGTGGCTTAGTGATTAGGATCCCAGGCTTTCACTGCCGTGGCCTGGGTTCAGTCCCTGGTTGGGGAACTGAGATCCCGCAAGCCATGCGGTGCGGCCAAAAAAAACCTCCCAAAACAAACAAAAAACCCCCCAAAATAAAAAACAGTGTGGTCCGTCAGGAGAAAGGCAAGCAGCCCATGATGGCCAGAGCATAATAAGCATCAAGAGGTGATATCAGAAGGCGGGGCAGAGGCCAGACGGTGGAGGTGAAGAAGACTGCTAAGGTGGTTGACGTTTAACCTGGAGTCAACACAAGGGGCCGCTGAACGGTGTGAAAGGAAAAGAGTGACGTGGTCAGAGGGGTGCTTGAGAAAGATGACTCTGGCAGCAGTGTGCATTTAAGGCTCTAAGCCCTTTTATTCCTAAGCCATCTGTCAAAACAGCAGCTGGGCTGGAGCTCTGCAGCAGGGACCTTTCATCAGGCTGCAGAGAAGCTGCACTGCCTGCTCCGTGATGCACACCACGCACGTAGCCACAGAGCACGTTACTGCTGCTCCCTGTGTCTTCACGTTCCTTCCGGAGCATGTGCACCGTTAATGGTTAGTATCTTCATGAAAACAAATAAACAAGACCGTGTCGCAGTGCAGAAGTCACACAATGAGCAGGCATAGGAAATATGAGGCAGAGGCAACATGATGACGCTTCTGCCAAGCTTAGCTTTCATTCAGGAAGCTACTGGAAGATTCAGCGAAGGCTGTTGGTTGTAGTGTGCTTTCTACATCCATTTAGGACTTTTTAAAATGGAAGTTATGTGATGTTTCTAAACAAGTTTCTGTGCTTGATTTTTTTTAAAAATCTGGAAATTCCAAGCATTAATCCTGAATTGGCAGGCCTACTTTTGAAGCCCAACATGCAAGCATCAAGGAAGCAATAAAGGCACACATTACCAAGGAAGAAAAAATATCTTACTTACCCTATCAACCTTCATGATCTGAAATCTCTGAGAGATATCAGCAGTGTTGGCTGGTAGTCGAGACCTTCCAGACACAAACCTCATGAAGAGCACCCGCTCCTCGTTGGAGAACTCCTCCAGCGTGTGCCAGAACCACTGCACCAGCTGGTGCTGCTCATCCACCTCCCGGTACCGCACCACCTTCTTCAAGACTTCCACAGAGATCTCGGGCATCCCGCACACCATCTGCTCCAGCTGCTTTGCCGTGAGGAGGGACAGCAGCGGCACGGGGACGATCCAGGACATCCCTTCTCGGACCGCAGCCACCTGCTCCCAGGAGAGGTTGTTCATTCAACGTGCGCGCACAGACTGGGCACCCACGGTGGACCCAGCTGGGCCGGGCACCTCGTGCGTGCTCATCTGCTCCCAGGCCCTCTACTCGTCGCTCAGAACTGGCATGACTGCACACGGCCCAACCACCTTGCCTCTGACCCTGTGTTAGAACTTCTCCCTGCCTGGAGGACTCATACACTCCCTTCCTGTCCCAGTTCAGGTCAATTCAGGAGCCCACCTTCCCTGCCGCACAAAATCCCAGCCCACTGGGGCCTTCCCTAATGCCAACCACACTCCTGATCACACACAGCCATGGGCTGTTACGCTGTGCTATGTGGGATACTTCGTCTTCTCATCAGGGTAAGAAGCTCTTGGAGGATGTGTCTAGAGCTCCTACTGTTTTTGTAATTTATATTTTCTTTTGGAAACAGTTATATCCTTTTTGTAAAAATCATTTGTGCTGATTGTAAAAGAAAAAGAAAAGTACAAAGAAGAAAGTAAAACTGAGACATCCTTTTGTAGGAAGACTGCAAAAAGGACAGAAAATTGGATCAGGAGATGGGTTCTGTATCCCAGCTCCACCACTTCTTTTACTTGAATTTTCTGATCTGAAAAATAAGGTAAATAATTGCTGCTCCCATGATTATGACAGGTATTTTAAATGAGCCTGTGTGACTGGGCAGTTAGCCCCTGTTAGCACAGTGCAGAGAACAGGTCAGTCAGGGAATGCCGAAGGGGTGCTGCCAGAGGCTGCCACACAGTCTGTTTGGCAAAACCCCTCCAAGGTTGTGCAGTAGTGCATACTCTACACACAGACCCATCACTGTTCCAGGTTTGTTTCATAAATAACTTCTCCACTCTTGGCCAATTCAAAACCATCTACCACAAACAAGACCAAACCAGAGAACGTGAACAGGAGCCACACCTTGAGGAAGGCCCTGGAGTTATGATTGTACAAGGTTGTCATGCCCAGGGCTAAGGAACGGAGTGGCAGTGAGGGCAGTCTCTACTGAGAGTAAACGGATACCCCAGCCAAAGTCTGCCAAAAAACAAGCTGTTTGCCTGGTAGGATACAAACCAAAAGCTGTCTGGAAAAAAAAAGGCTGAGGTACAGGGATGACTGCTTGGGCTGGGGACAACTGGGGACAGCTACGGGAAGAACACGGGGTTCTAAGAGACAAGGAGGAAGTGAAAGAGGAAGATGGCCTTGTTACCAAGAAAGCAACAAAGCCAGGGCAGAGCACAGCTGATGGAGAGCAGGTCAATCTGACCTTCGTAGGAAACGCCAGCACAAGAGCCTGGACACCACAGTTAAACCTGGTTTGTGATCCTGGCTTTGCCTTGGGCACATCCCTTCACTTCTCTGGACTCCATGCATTCATTTGTGAAATGGTGATAGTAATTTCTATCTCTCAGAGTAACTATGTGAAAAACCGCACATGCGGGTGCCTGGTACCACATCTGGCATGCAGAAAGTGATCAGGAAATTTTGGGTCAGTTATTCAGTCTGTAAGGAGTAAACATATTCAAGAACTAGAGACAAACCGTAAGCTGTGTAAACAACATTGCTGACAGGATCCACCCTTACTAAGCTAAAGGGTATAGTTTTCTGACTAGACTTGGCCCAAAGTCAGAGTCAAAGAAGGAACCAGGAGTGAAGGGTGTAAAATATATACACTTCAAATTACTACACAGCCTCAGAGCCTGCATCCAGCTCCTGAGAAGAACCCAACATATTCTGCAAATAAGGTATTACTGAAGTGGCTATGAAGGATTGTATAACCAAAACCACCACTTTTGGACACAATATTCATTTCTATGGTCACTTACCATACTCCCATCATTTATTAAATGCTTACTACATATCAGCATAGAACAAGGCTATATAAGTTATATATATGAAGTACATTTTTCATTCAATGTCTCACACACTAATTGAAGAAAGAAGACCCAAACTCTGCAGCCTAATTCTTAGACCACAACATAGAAGTATGTGATATCTTGAGGAATTTCTAGGTAACAAAAAAGATATGTACAGGCCTGGAGGAAAGTTTGTCCAGAGAGGAGATGCATTCTCAGCTGGGGCTTGAAGGACTGCAGCAGGAGGGGGAAAGAAGCACTCACATGGGATTGCAAGGCCAGGGTTTATGGGTTCATTCACATGGACCCTGACTGACCAAGCTGGAGTGGGGCACTGGGTTGGGGGGCAGTTAAGAAATGAAGATAAACAGGACAGAGGAAGAGTGAGAGTGAGAAGGTAGGTTCTGAAGGCCTGGGGGAGGGCTTGGCCTCAATCCAACCAGCGACCAATTCAGGGCTCACCTAAGGCCTTGAGTGAGGAGATAGCAGGCCCTGAGATTATGCTTGAAAAGTCTCTGAAAAGGGACTGAAATATATTGGGTTGACCAAAAAGTCTTCCATAACATCTTATGGAAAAACCCGAACGAACTTTTTGGCCAACCCAATAGATACTGATTAATCAACACAGTGAATTCATATGCCAAGATTCAGTAAAAAACCAGACAGCTCCTGTTTGGAGACAAATGCAAAACATTCATATGCACCTCCCAAAATGTTTCATCTCACCTGTCGGTCCATTTCATGAAGTCGATATTCAATGGCCCTCTCCACATACTCCTTCCTATTAGAAAACGTGAGTGGGATACTATTTCCACCAGGGATTATAGGAACCATTTTGCCATCAGCGCTCTGGCCAACAAAAGAATCAAGAGGAATCATCTGAGAATAGAAGAAAAAAGAATTTTTACTCCATGGTAGAAATGACCACAAAAAGTATGTTACACACAAATACAGAAAAACGTTTAACAATATCAAAAATTTTAAGGATGAAAACAAGGCAACTGAGATAACTGATCAGGCTACTTGATCAGCAGAGAGTGCTGACTCATCTGGTTGTAATTAAAAATGAGGTTGAATCTCTCTGCCTCCAAATCAGGATTGATGAACTCTGGTCATCCCAGGCCTCCCTCTCCACCTGGGTTCTCTCTGTCCTTCACTCTAACAGGCAGAGAATGGATTAAAGGGGAAGGAGCAGAAGCTGGGTGCTGGAGCTGACTTAGGCTCCTAGCAGTTATTTAAACTGCTGGGTTGAGCTGCTAAGCGCAGCAATGGCTTATGGCATGGGTCAGCCAGACAGCAAATGGAAGGCCCTGAGTTTTACACAGAAAAATTCTAGTCAACACCAACAGAAACATGAACCAGCCAGGATTCACCTCATGGAAACTTTCCTCGGTAATCCCACTGTCTTCAATGTGAAGAATGCTGTTGAGAGTCTGCACATAGAGCAGATCCACCTCCTCCAGGTCTTCCAGGGTGAGTGGGACGCAGCACAGCTGCTTCCACACCAGAGGGGCTAAGTGGAGGTCCAGAGGCTTCTTTGTGCGAATGGCAACCCCCATTAAAATTCCCAAGAACTTAAACTGCATTAAGTGTTCATCGAGGCAGGCAGAAGGGTTAAAAAGGAACCTGAAGAATTAAAGGAACTATTTCAAACAAGGTTGTCCTCATTTTTATTAGAAATAAGTTATCAAACAGCTATAGCATTAGTCTAGACCTGTGCTGTCCAATATGGCAGTCATTAGCCACATGTGGCTATTTAAGTTAATTAAATAAAATCTAAAATTCAGTTCTTCAGCTCCTATAACCACATTTCAGGTGCTCAATAGCCACATATGGCCTATCGCTATTGTTCTGGACAGCACAGGGACCATATTTCGAATTATTTTTAGAAGAACCATAAGAGGGTAAGTGAATGATCTATTAGTCCTTAAGCCTCCTGCTCAAGGGTGCCCTATTTCCTAAAATCATTTCATTTATCATTTACAAGTCCATGAAGCAGGATCCAAAATTCAAAATTTGACAAGTAAAGGAATAATACATAATTGCAAATACTAACTGCTGTGATTGGATAGCATATCAAAGGTTTTTAATGAATTTTAATTCACTGAGGGAAGGCCACATAGGCCTTCAGAAACACAAAAAAGTCTGGTTTCAATATTAAGTCTGCATTTCCTCTAACCCTCTATATTATCATTGAGTTGGTCTCATAATAAATAACAAGTCATGATGTAAGTGTCTCAGTTTCCTACGTGTGAAAAGAGAACAGTAACAGTTCCTACTCCTTAGAGCTATCATGAGGATTCAATGGGATACTCCATGTAAAACACTTAGTACAGTGCCTGGCATATAGTAAGCACTCAATAAATGTGAGCTATTATTATAGACATTCAATAACACTTGCTGACTGCCCTTACCTGTCCCTATTGTAACCCACTTCTGCGGTAGCATTGGGAGAGGGTATAAGAAGGTCAACAATACCAGTTTCAAGTTCCTGTAGAAGAAAGAAAAACAATTTCTTAGAAATGACAATCAAATGCATCAAGAAAACAAAACAATTAACATTAAAAGTCATACTGAAAAGAGAATATTGAGGAATTTACATTCCTATATGACAACCAGCCATCTCTATAATTATTTCTGTGGTTGTAATTTAAAATGAATTTAGGAGACTCCCCCATGTAGAAAATGTCCTGCAGTATGCAGAACTAAGATGAAAAAGTCAATCCAGGGCACGAGTTGGAGTATCTGTGAGCAGGGTACAGTGATATTCAAATAAACTTAATAAATGATAGCCAAGTATTATTTTAGTTACAGGATTTATCAGAAAAATCCTGATACTAGGCAAAGCTGGAAGGGTCAGAGCTGATCTGGAAGCAAAGCTGCCACTGTAGATCTTAAAATATGAACTGGTTCAAACTCTTTTTAATTAATTAATTAATTAATATTTGGCTGTGACGGGCCTTTGTTGCTGCGCATGGGCTTTCTCTAGTTGTGGCAAGCGGGAGCTACTCTCTGTTGCGGTGCACGGACTTCTCATTGTGTGCCTTCTCTTGTTGCGGAGCACGGGCTCTAGGAGTGCAGGCGTCAGTAGTTGCAGCACGCGGGCTCAGTAGTTGCGGCACGCAGGCCCTAGAGAGCACAGGCTTCAGCAGCTGCGGCACGTGGGCTCAGTAGTTTCAGCGCGCGGGCTCTAGAGTGCAGGCTCAGTAGTTGTGGTGCACGGGCTTAGGTGCTCCGTGGCATGTGGGATCTTCCCGGACCAGGGCTCGAACCCATGTCCTCTGCATTGGCAGGCAGATTCTTAACCACTGCACCACCAGGGAAGCCCCAGTTCAAACTCTTAAGACTTGTTTTTCTAATTTCTGCCAGTAGCCTGGCAGTTCTACTTTGTTCTAAAAGCACCAAGATAAAGGGAGCACATGGGTGGTCCTGGATTTGTCTGTTACATAAGTGTAAATATGTGTCATTGTTTCCTCTGCCAGTGTTACACAGCACAACAGACGGTGAGTCACTGGTAGATGGCAAAGCACTGGCACTTACTCAATAAGGTATCTTCACAAAGCATTTCACAAACCTTTGCGATAATTCGCCTATACATCATTAACAGCGTAACTTTATGTAAGGATTACAAATGCATCCTTGCTTACATTTATAAAAACATGCCAGAGTAACCACTGGAAACAGTAAAACAGCCACCACCTGAGCGGACAACTCAGCAGGGGACACTGCATGAATATACCTGGCACATCTCTGTGATCGTGTCATCGAACACTCCTCCAGCATCATCAGCCCCTTCTCCAACCAGCTTAACCTTCCAGGCTCGGGATGGCAGACGGAGGTCTGATGCATTCAGTTTAACTACTTGTCTTGCTATTTGAACAAAGATGGGCTTACACTTCCTTCCTCTTTAAAAATAAAGGGAAAACAGAATGAAATACAATGCTCTCAGATCACCACAAAAGTCACTTGAATCTATTTTCCCATCAGTGAACGAACAGGCCAGCTTAACAACAGCCAAACACTGTGCTAGGCCCACTGTAACCACACTGGGTACTGATGTAAAATACTATTACTATCCTACTTTACAAATGAGGAAGCTAAGGCTCACAGAGATCAGTCAGTAATAAGTTCATCTCAAAAAATGCTAGTTAATGAAACATATACACATATACATAATATGCTAACCTGGTTGATATCCTCTTTACAGTAATTTGAGGTCCATAGTTTTTGCCTTGAACCATGGTTTTTCCTATAGAGCGCACCATCGGGAGGGTGTAGACTCTTGGGGCTAACAAAGGTCGGAGCTGTCCCTGCACAATGCCCCATGTTCCAGCATTATAATGAGACGTACTATTCTGTAACAGAAAGTAAGCTTAGCAGAAATGGTACAATCTAAGGCTTAAAAGAAATAACACATCTCACTTTTACAAATGTACTCTAAAAGCATAAATCTGGGTATTAGCCATTATTAGCAACTTTTTCAAAATATTTTTTCTGGTAAAGTATGATTATTATTTTTAAAAACTTAGAAAATACAGAAAAGGACACACACACAAGCACACAAATAAAATCATCCATAATCCTATCATATGGAGATGGCCCCATTAACACTTTCATCTATTTCCTTCCAGTTTCCTTCCTTTTCACATTTTCGAGATCATACTATTTATACAATTTTCCACTGCTTTTCTCACCTCACTTTATATCATAAACATTTCTCTCACTAATTACAAACAGGTTGCTAACACTCTTGTTTAGTGCTGCACAGTATTCTGTCGCCTGGTTGATTACCTATTTCTAACAATGATTTCTCCAATCTCTCATATGCCGTGACCGTTACCCAAAGGATTTTTGACTAACAGTTTTACAAACTAACACACATTTTGGCAGGCATGCCTATACATTAAACAAACAAACAAACATAGCCAGCTTGCTTTCTTCCTAAATTATTAGACTGTTCTACAAAGACAATCAAATCAGCCAAATTTACTTTATCTCTCCCACCTATCCCTCCACAGGGTATGCTCATTTGTAAGGAGAGCAAGTCTCCAAAATTTCTCAGACTCACTTACATAACCACCTTGACTGTGGTGCTAACACCTTTGTGTGCTTAAGTTTTAAAATCATATTCTGGAGTTCGTAGAAAATACATGCTTAGCCATTAGCCATTCATACTTCCTTGAACTTTGGACAAACCGAAACACAAGGAAGACCACTGTGTGTTCAACAGCATGATAATCTATATCTGGACTGTCCTTAATCCAGCAATAAAATGGGAACAGAATTGGTGCCTTTTCTACATCTCTTGGGTGCTGAGAGTAAAAAGCATTAGCCACGGAAGAATTTTCTGAAGGCTGAGAAAGAGGCCCTGGGACCAGGTAAGCACATCACAGGCACTGCTTTCCAAGCCACCATTTTACCTGATTGTTGGGGCTCAGGTTCAGTAGCCTCCAGGATGAGTACATGAGGTCGGAGAAGTGGTAAAGCAGCCGGAGCCTGGCCCTCGCGGTGTGAATGCTCACCTCCCTCAGCGCCCCGTACTGGGGGGGCACTGCATCGGGCAGGCCCAGCTGCAGAGGCACTGACACACCTGCCCAGAACACAAATGCACACTTGTAAAGGAAAATGCGTTGTTTTCATCATGTTTAGTGTTTTGAAAAATTTCAAACACACACAGAAGTGGCAAGTATATAATGAACACCCATTCCCACCACTTAAATCCTACAATTAATATTTTGCTATATGCTTTATCACTTATTTATCAATTCCTCTATTCACCATCCATTCATCTTAATTTTTTGATGCACTTGTGTTGGTTTGTAAAACATCTTTTTAATTTATCATTATGGAAACTTGTTTTTTTTCTCCTTTAATTTAGTTACCCATTTAACTATGGGACTTAAACAGTTCCTTCACAAAAAAACTCCAAAAACAAAGAAACCCAAATTCATTCTTTCATATTCAACAATTGTCATCTTCATAATAACACAAGGTGTGGGCCAGGACCAGGTAGGCAGTTCTGGAAAATGGAAATGGGCAACTCAGCAGAGTCACCTCCCACACTTACTAGGGATCTGACAGAAAGTGACCATGACAGAATGAAAGGTATGAGTAGATGATTCAGGAAGGCTTTATACTGCAAGAATAAGAGCTCCGCAGAAGCAAAAACTACAAGGACTGTATCCATGGTTATCATCTTATAGAAACACACAAAAGACTAAGAACAAGACACTCAACTTACTTGAGTTTCCTGCAAATAAAGATTTGTACAGCTCAATTCTCAGAGGTATTTTCCTACTATTAGTTAAAGCTAACATTTATTGAGTACTTTTATGTGCCTGGCACTGTTCTAAGAGCTTCACATGAATTGATTCATTTACTCCTACGGTTCTTTACAATAGGTGCTATTATTACCCTCGCTTTGCAGACAAGGAAACTGAGCCTCAGGATCACTCAGCTCCTAAGTGGAGGAGCCAGGACTGAACCCGGGAAATGTGGTTCCTGAGTCTGAACCTTCATCCACCATGCTGTATGGTCTCTGTCCTGAAGTGGAAGGGAAATCCCACTGGAAGCTAAAGAGGCCCCTGAGTACCTGAAATTGTCAGTGGGCCGGCAGCACTGCTCATTCTGGGCTCTGTTAACCAGAAACCATCTCCTGCTTGTTTGGAATCTACTTGGCAGTCCTACCTTGCTCTCTCAGGGTATGTAAGAGAAAACAATCTCTATGGGGAGTCTTTCCCAAGGACCTGTGGCTAAAAGTAGAGGGCTTCACAAAAAGGGATGAGAATACGGAGCTCTCAGGCACAAAGTCACTTCAGGGAAGTTCTACTGCCTCAGATACCAGAGGATGGTTTTAGAAAGGACTAGAGGGCCTGGGAAAGAAACAGACCAAATATGAAGGAATGCATAAGGATAAGCATCATACTTAAGGCAATGGTTACATTTGTGGGGAACAGAAGATGGATCCAATCAGGGAGAGTACACAGTAGGGTGTTAGGTACACAAATATGCATTTTATTATCTTTTTATCTTTTTGTAGACCTATGAGGATTTCGTAATAAATTAAAAGCAAAACATACAAAAGGTAGAAACAGCCCATCAGTCCTGATATATACACTGGAGTAAAATGGCAACAATTTTTTTTGTTTGTTTTTCTGCTGTGCCAATGTATAGACAACATCATGTTTCAAATGGCTGACTAGGGTGAAGAATTTGACAAGTGGTCTCCGGGCTTTTCATCTTTATTCCTTAACAGCATGGCTTAGAAAGCTACAGTTCATCACTCCTATATATAAAAAATACTTTATTGCTATTCCAAAATTATAAATTTTGCTTGCCTAAGTGATACGTTTTCTTCTTTTGGGGAGCACAGAAGGGCTGCTATGTGATGAAGTCTGCAGGAGAATCACCTGCTCTGAAAGTATTTGCAGTACTGTAGTACAGAGAGTGCTTTGGTTGTGTGGGGGAAGGTTTGATGGTTTCAGAATGGTGCCTGGGTGCAGTGTGAAGCTGGCAGGCAAACAGTGCAGCTGGCGGCGGCTGAAAGAGAGGCTGCAGGAGCATGGGTATTTCCTCCCTCACCTGGTGCTCTTGGTGGGACAGGTGGCGCTGTCCACGCAGCACTGTGGCAGCGACCGGCCGAGATCTGCCGAACGTTTTTGCCTTGCAGAACTGTTACCAGGGTTGGTTCTCGAACGTGGTTGGTGTGGCCTAAGCCAAGCTGGAAATAAATTACAAATACACAGAGATTCAATTAGAAAGAGGAAGAGAGGAAGTCAAGATGATAAAATTTGTCTTGGATGGTAGCAGATATAAATAAGTTACTATCTGTACCAAGCAACGGCATCAAAATAATGAAATTAATTCTGATTTTCTCTATCAGAATGATCCTCATAGCTTATACTGTCTCCTAAAAACTAAGCTGTAACAAGGCCATTCCAAATCTAGCAGATGAGTCTTAATGACTGAAAACATCTTTGAACTCCACTTCTAAAGAGGAAATAAATTCTTGGCAAGTTAAAAAAAAAAACAACAGAATGATCTATAGAGCTTTTACTTAGAACACACTGATTTCTTGACTTTTAACATGGACTGCCTGTGTAACAGTAAATAAACAATTATAAAAACATACATAGAAGCAGATTCTCAACTCTGGATCTCTGTTCTTAGGGTCCGACTAGGACACCCAGTGTTTCAGTGGCTGAGCACCTCAACATCATCAGGGAGGATCATGTCAAGGCCCTGCCAGGGACCCTCCAAAGGTGTCTCAACATCAACTCTCTTCTCATTGAGACAATGTGCAACCACAGTGTTGAGCAGCTTCCCCATCTGTTAATATAGTGATGAGGACACCACAGAGCTACTGTGAATAATACTGGGCCTTGAACTTGAGGGTCGTTGGCTCTAGGGGCAGCTAGATGTAGAGAGGATTTAGAGAGGAAGGAGATGTCGTTCACATGTGGAGCTGAAAGCTACTGTAGTAGCAGGCATCTCAGACCTGCCCCACCAAAGTGTGTCCCTTCTCCACATACAGGATAGGCTGAACACATCAACCTCTTGAGTCTTTTCTCAACCTCTTAGAGGCTCAGTTTACTACTCTACATAATGGGAGTGACAAGACTTCCTGAACAAACACAAACATGCTTTGTACCCTGTCATATTATAAAATATAAAAGTATTGTTGTTTCATCCTTTCCATTTTCCAGATCAACTGATGTTCCTAGTACCTAACCTCTTTTATTACTGTAGTGAAAATGATGATGATTAATCGTGATAGTAGCAAATACTGAATACTTATAAAGTGCTGTTTACTATGTGCCAGGCACTTCTCAGTGTGTGCAGACACACAAATATATTCAGCTAATCCCCTTAACCACTTTACTGTACTGCCAGATTTTTTTTAAACCATGATATAACACTTACTAGACCATAATCAAGAGACAGAGATGCACAACTGGACTCCAGATAATCAGCCCCATAGCAAAGTGATGTGCTTGAGGTCTTGCGTAGATATTCCGAGTTTCTAGCTTATCCCTTTGCCAAATGAAGAATGTTGTCAGATTTCTAGAACATGACAGAGCAGCAAGCGAGATAAATATTTACCTGCCCCTCTGAATTGCTCCCCCAGGCATACACATCTCCAGTTGATGCCAAAGCAAGTGTGTGTTCAGCTCCAACTGCCACATCTTCAATGACCACTCCAGCCAGGACAGGGATTTGCTGTGGTCGATTGTGATTGCGAGCACGCCCTTCTGGCAAGCCTATCAAGCGATCTGAAAAAATAGCAAGAGGACATTTATGGATAGCACACCACAGTCCTTTTATATTTCCTGATGAGTCATTTAATGTCTATGGTGGTATGGCAATGACATACATAACTCATTGGGGCAAAAGCTGCTTTGCCAGTAAGGTATACCGGATTCTGAGTGAATAAAGTTTAAAACTGTTTCTTTGCAAAATGTCACAATCTCCTTATTCATAAAAATAAATAAAATTTAATTTAAAATTAGTAGCTTATTTCAAACCAAGAGGCACCTCTAGCATCCTCATACTTGAGAGGACTGGCACGTAATTCACAGAGGCCCTAAAGTTCTTGCATTCTAAGAAAAGACATCATGCAACCTGTCCTGTCCTCAAATTTCCAGCCAACTTCTCCCCTTATCTTTGCTGCCAAACTTCTACAAACTGCAGGCCAGTTCCTGTTGATCCACACGCTGTAGGCCTGTTTGGCTTGGCCACCTTCTGCAGCCTAACTTGCACTCTCACCACTGCACTGAAACTGTACTCTCAAAAGCCATGAATAGCTCCTAACTGCCTATACTGCAGCAGTCTCTTCTCCAGCTCTAGCCCATGGAGCTCCACTTTACCTTCTGATAATGTGGCCTCAGCTCCTTCTGCCCCTCGCAGACTCTGCACTATCCTGGCTCCCCAACTACCTCTCTCTCCACTCCTTTCAAAGCCAGCTCTCCCGTGTTCACCTGCCCTTTACTCACATTCCCTAGAGTTTTACCCTCTATACTTTTTTCATGCCATATTCTCTCCCTGGGTTTATTAGAGCCTATTAATATGGCTTTAACTACACCATTAGGAATTATGCAAACCTACATGTCCATAAGCAATCTCTCTCTGGAGTTCCAGATCCAAATTCCCAGTAACTTGCTAGACTTCTCTATACATGTAGTCTAGAGTATACGGCCCCAATTCAGTACGACTAAAACTAAGCTCCTTATCTCCTTCACCAGAACCAACTCCCTGTCCTTAGCAGTGTCAATGTTCTTCCAAGACTAGAAACTTCAATCACAGCTCACTTCTTCCTCCCTCTTCCTCACACACTCTTCAGTCACTACAACTTGCAAAGAATTTCCATTTACAAAGCTGAATATGTTGCCAGGGAATCCCACTGTGGATGCTTAGATTTTGAACTTACTCAAGATTTGAATCCCGAATGCCTGTGAATTCCTAAGACCTGGACCCCCAGTCCCTGCAAGGGCTGGGAAGTGAGGCAGGATCCAGAGGAGCTCTGGTGGTCAAGGCAGTGTTTGTGGTAGCATGGCAGAGGTAGCAGAGAGGAGGAAGGGAAGGGCTTTGGCAGGAATTCTTCTGGCAAGAATGAAGGCTCTGGCATGAGGGGCCATCAATGGGGAGGAGAGTTTGTCCTTACAACAAATATCATGAAAGTGGAGCAGAAAAGTAGCTAGTGAATGAAGGTTGTGTGGCCAATCATCACCCAGAATGAAAAATGACTCAGTTTAAGCACTTTCTATACAGCTGGAAGGCAAATGTTTCTGTAATACATGTGTGCACAAAATAAGCAATGTAATTAATGCCTGGAAAATGCCCTACCTTGACCAAAGGTATACACGTGACCATCTTTGGTCAATGCAACAGAAAACTGAGTTCCACACGCAACCTTTTTTATTCCAATTCCACAAAGGACATCAACTTTCTGCAAAATAAAAGCGTAAGGCACATACTTTAAAAAGGAAAATAAAAACACTCGAATTTGCCTACTGGCATGTATAAACTCAAGGATTATCTTCCAATAAAAATACTAATAGTCACTTACTTGTTTTCAGCCATATCCACACTCCTAAATGTTATTTTCTCATACTGCTCTGCAAACTACCTGAATTTGGGGGAGTATTGGAGGGGGTAGGGGATGTTTAACTAAAATCCCCAGGACCCCATGTGAAGTGGAAACATTCCTCTGGGCAACAGAAACCAAAGAGAATCCTATGGCTGTTTAAAGAACACTGTAAGACCATGTAAAGCCATGGGCTGCTCCCAGTTAGATTTTTTCTGCTTTCAGAGGTGACAATAACTGCTTTATATGTTCTCCAGAGAGGATTTCTTTCCTTTTTGTATCCCTAGCTGAATATTCACCAGTCTAGCTATCAAGATGTCACAGACTATATACGATAGTGAATCTGGAGTTGAATATAAATTGAATACTTGTAAATCATGCTGCTTGTTAAACGTGTTAGAAAAATCCACATAAAAAGGATTTCACAGGAGGTCTTCTGAAGAGCCAAGAAACCTTCTATAATGTGAATAAAGCCTCTTAATCATTTGTTTATGGACTTGGATTTCCTATTACTTTTTAAATGCACATACCTGTATAATTCAGTGGTAATAATAAGCTGAAATGGCAGTTACAAGCAGAGAGTTACAAAAGATTGTTCATGGTTCTCTCCATAAGACACCCTGGAGATATGTTTATACTTATTTCTTCTCTACATGGGAGGTAGTCCTACATTACTCAGCCCATGACAAAGACAGATGCTTGTCCTTGCAGAATTTTTATATCCAGTTTAGTAATTAATGCTTATTAACTACTTATTTTAATTAATTTATTTTAAATTACTTATTTAAGATAAGATCTGGAATGCTGGAAATTTAAGAATAAGCAAAACAAGCTTCTAAATTTCATTATGAATTACCAAAAATGTTAAAGGTAAATTACTTCCAGCTAAAAAGAGGTACTGACAGAGAAGAAAACCATGTTGTCTGAATCCCTAGATTAAAGCCAATACTGACCTGAGGTGAAGATTTTGCAGTGGAATTTCCTAAGCCTAGTTTTCCATAGTCCCCATCTCCAAAAGCCCACACCATGGATCCATCTGCTGACACTGCCAAAGTATGGTTTAAGCCACAAGCCACCTGGAGAAATAACAGGGTGGTCAGTAAGGCAAATCACAATACCTAAAACACCCATTTCTGGGACCCTCTGTCTCGACTTCAGTGAAAAACTTGGCTGTGTTTCCAAAAATTTTTATTGGTTTCAGGGCCTTACATATGTTAACCAAAATGTGTCATGAAGAAAAAAATTCCTAACGTCCACAAACAAAAAACCACCTTTTTCAAAGTAAAATCCTTCAAATATCTGTGGCTAACTCTGAATCAGAGAGCACAAAAGATAGGAAAAAGTACATATGATTGAAAAATACTCATTCACACCGGAAACAGTCTAAGGAATGATAAAAGATAAAAATAGTAAAAGATAAAAATATTTCATCTCATCTTCTTGTTAACAGAGAGTCTCAAAATGTACAGGTCAGGAACAATTATTACTTAAGAGCAGCAGCTACCAATGATGTTGCAGTTCAGCCATCTACTTCCAAGATACTGAAGAGGAGTTACTATACTGCTTAAAGCTTTCACATCAAGTGGTATTATGAAGAGGATTTTAAAATATTCACATCCTGAATTAAGACTTCCATTTGTTTATCAATTAGGCCAAACAAAATGTACATCAGGTTAAGTACAACTGGTGATTCTAGTTTTCCTGAAAGGACAATGTCTAAGTGCACATAGGGGAAACAAGAAACTATGATCATATAGAACGTATTATTGATTTATTCCATGCCTGTCCAATCTGATACCCCTCCAGTACAGTCACTCTCTCTGGAAGTTTTTTGTTAGAAGTGTTTCCAAGACCCAGACGACCGTAGTCACCATTCCCAAAGGTAAACAGTTTGCCATCTGATGTTACCACTGCTGAATGTTTGAAGCCACAAGACATCTACGAACAGAACAAACAAGAACAAAAATTTTAACAAGAGGGCATACTAAGAAAGAAATCAGTCCTTTTTGGTTATTAATACAGTAATAATCTTTAAGTAAACTTCACTGAAAACTCAGGATCTTAAAGACCAGTATGTCCTATCCACCCAAGTGGCCCTCCTGCTCCCCCAAGTCTGATCTACCTCAAAATTCTCAGGAAGACCAAGCTAAACAGCATACCTTGGAAGTGTTGCTACTCTTCAGCTATGCAGAGATGACCTAGACTATATGAGTTAATGAATAGGGAAATTCTTTGTAAACTCTAAGGTGCTACGTAACTTTACAATATTATTTTAGATCACAAATTGATTTTCCAGAAAATGTATATGAATTCAACCTTTGTAACGATAATGATAGGTTGAAAGCAAAGCTTTCCATTTATCACTATATCAAGAACTGTGGGGCAGGAGTTAAACCCCACTTCTTCCAAGGACCTGAAGCACCCTGCCCTGGGTCAACCAGCTGGCTCAAGAAAAAGGAGTCCATTCTAACACCAAAGCCCATTCAAACTCCTGAGACGCTCAAGAATGACTCCGAACCACCAAAAACACTGGATCTTTTATGATGGGATAATATATTTTTACTACTGTTTTTCATTACATAAACTTGAGAACTCAACACCTAGTATGTTTACATTCAAAGATAAACTTATCCAGGCGCAACTACGTCCCGCGTGCCACAACTAAAACCCGGCGCAGCCAAATAAATAAATAAATAAATAAATATTAAAAAAAAAAAAAAAGATAAACTTATCCACGTTCTGCCTGACCTGCACCACTTCCTCTCCCTGTAAGGCCTCGATCTGCCTGGGCCGCCGCTGCCTGTCGCTGTTCCCATGGCCGAGTTTGCCATAATCACCATCTCCCCAGCTAAAGACCTCACCACTTTCAGTCAGGGCCATTGAGTGTCCATCAGAACCACAGGAAGTCACCAGCTGGGTCACCACAAAGCCTGGAACAGAGCAGAAACCCAACACGAGTCACTGAATGTTAAAAGTCCCCTCTTTACCTGAAGCTGCTACAGAGTAGTCTCACAGAATCAAAAAATACCACAACAGTACTTCAGAAATATAAACAATGTCTTTAATTTTAAATCAGATTTGCAGCCATAACCTAGAAAACTGGGAGTAGTCACATAAAATGATGATGACAAGGAAGAGGAGAAGGGTGATAAGAGCAGTTATAGTCACTAAAGATTATGTTCTAGCCACTCCTATAAATGCTTTACATGGATCGCTCATTTTCTATTTTCACACAGATCCTATGAGGCAGATATTATCATCACCACTTTTACAATTGGGGAAACTGAGTCACAAAGAGGTTTAGTAGCTTGTGCAAAGTCCCAGAGGCAGGATGTAACAGAACTGAACAGGAACCAAGCCCTCCCATCCCCAGTGTTGTGGTCTTCACACACAGATCTGAAGGAAGAGAACTTAGAGCTACTCAAGAATTTGTTCTGAACTCATGTTACTTGTATGCTTTTACTTAAAAAACTCAATTTGCTCTCTTTGTAGGCTTCAGAGTCAGTAAAAGTTAACCTTAGGAACAAGTCAGGGGTCCCTGCAGTGGTTTTTCCAGAGGTTTTCTTTCTCCAAGTCACAGAGAACTCTGATGGGGATGCCCTTTAAAGTCTTTAGTACATACGCACATTTCCGTATAAATTGATTTTTAATGTTAATGAAGCACATGCATGATTACTACTGCCCAGATCCTAGAGAAATAGAAATAAAAACAAAAATAAACAAATGGGACATAATGAAACTTAAAAGCTTTTGCACAGCAAAGGAAACCATAACAAGACCAAAAGACAACCCTCAGAATGGGAGAAAATATTTGCAAATGAAGCAACTGACAAAGGATTAATCTCCAAAATTTACAAGCAGCGCATGCAGCTCAATAACAAAAAAACAAACAATGCAATCCAAAAATGGGCAGAAGACCTAAATAGACATTTTTCCAAAGAAGATATACAGATTGCCAACAAACACATGAAAGAATGCTCAACATCATTAATCATTAGGGAAATGCAAATCAAAACTACAATGAGGTATCACCTCACATCGGTCAGAATGGCCATCATCAGAAAATCTGCAAACAATAAATGCTGCAGAGGGTGTGGAGAAAAGGGAACACTCTTGCACTGTTGGTGGGAATGTAAACTGATACAGCCACTCTGGAGAAGAGTATGGAGGTTCCGTAAAAAACTAAAAATAGAACTACCATACGACCCAGCAATCCCACTACTGGGCATATACCCTGAGAAAAACATAATTCAAAAAGAGTCATGTACGAAAATGTTCATTGCAGCTCTATTTACAACAGCCAGGACATGGAAGCAACCTAAGTGTCCATCATCGGATGAATGGATAAAGAAGATGTGGCACATGTATACAATGGAATATTACTCAGCCATAAAAAGAAACGAAATGGAGTTATTTGTAGTGAGGTGGATGGAGTTAGAGTCTGTCATACAGAGTGAAGTAAGTCAGAAAGAGAAAAACAAATACAGTATGCTAACACATATATATGGAATCTAAGGAAAAAAAAAAAAAAAAGGTCATGAAGAACCTAGTGGTTAAGACGGGAATAAAGACACAGACCTACTAGAGAATGGACTTGAGGATATGGGGAGGGGGAAGGGTAAGTTGTGACAAAGTGAGAGAGTGGCATGGACATATATACACTACAAAACGTAAAATAGATAGCTAGTGGGAAGCAACCGCATAGCACAGGGAGATCAGCTCGGTGCTGTGTGACCACCTAGAGGGGTGGGACAGGGAGGGTGGGAGGGAGGGAGACGCAAGAGGGAAGAGATATGGGAACATATGTATATGTATAACTGATTCACTTTGTTATAAAGCAGAAACTAACACACCATTGTAAAGCAATTATACTCCAATAAAGATGTTAAAAAAAAAAATCTCTCCAAAAGAGAAACTTCTATATATTAAAAAAAAAAGTTGCCTAATTACAGTTTTGCAATTTTAAATAATTTGTTTACAATCTTCAGTGTGTATTAACACAGCAATTCTAGCATGGCTATGATAAGTAACTTGCAAAATAATACAGCTCAAAATATGGAAAATTAAGGTTGTACATGCCTAAACGAGAATCTAAATATAAGTGAAAACCCTACATGACTTTATCTAGCAAAGGTTTGAGATGAGTTCTAACATAATAAGCAAACATTCCTACAGATAGGCCATAGTTTCCGATCAGCTTTTAACTGAGGATAATTTTACCTTGTAAGGCTGAAATAACTGTCAGCACATGAAGGTCATCTGAATTTCCTTGTCCTAATCTGCCATAACTTCCTTCCCCACAAGCCAACACTGTGCCATTGGCCTGTATGACAAAGGTACAATTCTGACCACATATAACCTAGTATAAAAACACATAATTAAATATATTATCTTCTATTATATAGCTTTAACATGCAAACATTTAAAATGATTCCATGTATACCTAGGATACCTTTATCAGTTCTTTTATCCTTTCATTAAAGGGAAAGGGTGGACATAACAATGGGGTTCCTATAAGCCCTTGATTATTATAAAACCTCTTACTTAACCAAGAGATGTATGAGGCTCATCTGATTATTTAAGATACTTTAGAAACATGTTATCTACAGGGCTTTCAGCCAATTGTGCAGAGTTTAAATAATAACATTAACAACAAAACAGATAAAAGAAGAAAAAGGAGAGGCTGATAGGAAAATAGTAAAGACTGGCTGGAGGCCAGCAAGAAACAGAAATTACAGGGGATATACACATGAAAGAATAGTGTATCCTGGGGCTTACTGAGGTAGAGAAGAATGGAAGAGAAAGCAGTGGCCTCAAGAAGGGTTTAGAAATATAGTACCATGATTATTAGAAGAGGGGAGGAGTGTCAATGAAATCTGGTTAAAGATCCCAGTAAGTTTATGGCCCCCAAAGAGAGAATCATTACCAATATCTTAACTTCTATTAAGTATGTACTGGGCAGGCATAATGCATCATGATGTTAATTCATGATACGTGAAAACAAGAAAAATTTAGAAACTTATTAACAAAACCTAAGTCTGATAAAAACTCTAAAAATCTTTTATTTAGAAGCTATATAGAAGCTATATATCATGACTTTCTTTGGTGATTCCTCACAATAGACTATGCAATGGACAAACTTCATCCCACAGTAAGTTACTGACAGCAAGGGAATCAGAATTGTCAGTTCCCAAGTTTCTTCTCCATTTCTTTACCCTGCTAGTTACCTGTTGGGCCTGTGAGAATGAGGGAGCTGCTGCAGGTACCATTACATTTCTTCCAGCTTCTGCCAGCTGTCCATGCCTGCCAGCACCCCACAGGTAGACATCACATTTACCTCCCAGGTGCCAGTCCTAGAAAACCACAATCAAGTCAAAATTTGATTCATTAATTCATTCAAACAGGCATGTACTGGGTACTAAGTGTGTACCAGCCTCTATGGGGGACACCAGGGCACGAACACACAAGCATTTAGAACCAGAAGATTTACTAAGAACCACCATATAGTTATCTTTATCTTTACTGACCTCAGGTCTGGAAGTTGCCCAAGACATAATTTGTTCATCCATGCCATTAATCCATTTACTGTTATCCTGAAAGACAGGGCAAACATCAGGATCAATTTTGCTTAATCAAAATTTATTTATTTTTTTTTAGGAGGCCTTAAAAATGATCAATTTTTTTTTATTAATTAATTAATTTATTTATTTATGGCTGTGTTGGGTCTTTGTTTCTGTGCGAGGGCTTTCTCTAGTTGCGGCAAGTGGGGGCCACTCTTCATCGCGGTGCGCGGCCTCTCTTGTTGCGGAGCACAGGCTCCAGACGCGCAGGCTCAGTAATTGTGGCTCACGGGCCTAGTTGCTCCGTGGCATGTGGGATCTTCCCAGACCAGGGCTCAAACCCGTGTCCCCTGCATTGGCAGGCAGATTCTCAACCACTGCGCCACCAGGGAAGCCCTGATCAATTATTTTTAAATAGGAAAGGAGAAGCCCAAGATCACATGGTCAGTTACAAGCAGCGCAAAGACGAATGCAGCCCTCCCTTCTCCCAGGCCATTTTTTGAGAAAATCTTTTTGCAAATGATTTATCTGTTCTTAACTAACAACTGAGTCTTAAAGAATTTGGTAATATTATGAGAATTTAAGAAAAGTTAAACAATCATGCCAAACTTGATTTTTAATATTTCCCTTTACTATAAACACTTGCACTATCAACTATCACGAACATATTGGAGATTCAAAGCTAACCACTTCTGAGCACCCATAGGTACAAGGTCATCTGCAGGAGCCACCACCCCCGTGAACTCGTTGTATAGCTGTGGGCAGGTCATCTTTCTAGGCTTCAGCTTCCTCACCTACAAATGACATATTTGAGGCAAATGGGCCCAGAAGGATACTTCCTAATTAAAATATTCTATATTTAGATAATTTCCTTCAATTCATATGTCTGTTTTATACTGTATCTATATTTATATATTCAAATGTTTGTTTATATAAATCTTAACTAGGTAAAGGGGTTGTCAGATCAAGTGCTGGCCTGCACTATCTACCCCGGCATTTTATCTCCATCACAGTTTCTGTATCTAGACACTCTCAAATACAATCAGAAAGAAATGACAACTAAAATGTTCTCTTAAACATGACTGAAGTGCCAAATAGTTTAGAATCTATAACTGGAATAAATCTAAAAAGATGACCAGGAAAAAGATGCTAAAATATATTTATAAATATATATATATACTGGGGGACCTTCAAGGTGGCAGAGGAGTAAGACGTGGAGATCACCTTCCTCCCCGCAAATACATCAAAAATACATCTATATGTGGAACAACTCCTACAGAACACCTACTGAACGCTGGCAGAAGACCTCAGACTTCCCAAAAGGCAAGAAACTCCCCACGTACCTGGGTACGGCAAAAGAAAAAAGAAAAAAGAGACAAAAGAATAGGGATGGGGCTTCCCTGATGGCGCAGTGGTTAGGAATCCGCCTGCCAATGCAGGGGACACGGGTTCGTGCCCCGGGCCGGGAAGATCCCACATGCCGCGGAGCAACTGGGCCCGTGAGCCACAACTACTGAGCCTGCGCGTCTGGAGCCTGTGCTCCGCAACGGGAGAGGCCGCAACAGTGAGAGTCCCGCGCGCTGCGATGAAGAGTGGCCCCTGCTTGCCACAACTGGAGAAAGCCCTCGCACAGAAACGAAGACCCAACACAGCCAAAAATAAATAAATAAATAAATAAATTTATAAAAAAAAAAAAAAAAAAAAAAAGAATAGGGATGGGACCTGCAGCTCGGGGAGGGAGCTGTGAAGGAGGAAAAGTTTCCACACACTAGGAAGGCCCTTTACTAGCAGAGACGGGGGGGGGGGGTGGGTGAGGGGGAAGATTCAGAGCCACGGAGGAGAGCGCAGCAACAGGGTGCAGAAAGCAAAGTGGAGAGACTCCAGCACAGAGGATCAGTGCCGACCAGCACTCACCAGCCTGAGAGGCTCATCTGCTCACCCACCAGGGCAGGTGGGGGCTGGGAGCTGAGGCTCGGGCTTCGGAGGTCAGACCCCAGGGAGAGGACTGGGGTTGGCTGCGTGAACACAGCCTGAAGGGGGCTAGTGTGCCACAGCTAGCCGGGAGGGAGTCCAGGAAAAAGTCTGGAGCTGCTGAAGAGGCAAGAGACCATTGTTTCAGGGTGCATGAGGAGAGGGGATTCCTTTCCTGTCTGCCCACAGAAGCACCGCCTAAAAGAGCTCCAGAGATGGATGTGAGCCGCGGCTATCAGCTCAGACCCCAGAGACGGGCATGAACCGCTAACGCTGCTGCTGCAGCCACCAAGAAGGCTGTGTGCAAGCACAGGTCACTATCCACACCTCCCATGCCAGGAACCTGGGCAGCCTGCCACTGCCAGGGCCCCGTGATCCAGGGACAACTTCCCTGGGAGAACACACGGCGTACTTCAGGCTGTTGCGATATCACGCTGGCCTCTGCCACGGCAGGCTCGCCCCACATTCCAATTATAACTACTGTACCGCTCCCTCCCCCCAGCCTGCATGAGGAAGAGTGGCCTAATCAGCTGCTGCTTTAACCCCCTCCTGTCTGGCTGGGAACAGATGCCCTCAGGCAACCTACATGCAGAGGCAGGGCCAAAACCAAAACTGAACCCCAGGAGCTGTGGGAACAAAGAGGAGAAAGGGAAATTTCTCCCAGCAGCCTCAGGAGCAGCGGATTAAATCTCCACAGTCAACTTGATGTACCCTGCATCTAGGTAATACCTGAATAGACAACAAATCATCCCAAAATTGAGGCAGTGGACTTTGGGAGCAACTGTAGACTTGGGGTTTGCGGTCTGCGACTGATTGGTCTCTGATTTTTATGTTTATCTCAGTATAGTTTTCAGTGCTTGTTATTATTGGTGGATTTGCTTATTGGTTTGGTTGCTCTCTTCTTTTTTTAATTATTATTATTTTTTTATTTTAATAATTAAAAAAAATATTATTATTATTTTTTCTTTTTCTCCCTTTGCTTTTGAGCCGTGTGGCTGACAGGGTCTTGGTGCTCTGGCCTGGTGTCAAGCCTGAGCCTCTGAGGTGGGAGAGCTGAGTTCAGGACACTGGATCACCAGAGATCTCCCGGCCCCACGTAATATCAGTCAGCGAGAGCTCTCCCAGAGATCTCCAGCTCAATGCTAAGACCCAGCTCCACCCAACGGCCAGCAAGTTCCACTGCTGGACTCCCCATGCCAAACAACTAGCAAGACAGGAACACAACCCTACCCATTAGCAGAGAGGCTGACTAAAATCATACTGAGTTCGCAGACAAACCAAAACATACCACCGGACGTGGCCCTGCCCAACAGAAAGACAAGATCCAGCCCCACCCACCAGAACACAGGCACCAGGTCCCTCCACCAGGAAGCCTGCACAACCCACTGAACCAACCTTAGCCACTGGGGGCAGACACCAAAAACAACGGGAAATACGACCCTGCAGCTGGCAAAAAGGAGACCCCAAACACAGTAAGTTAAACTAAAACAGAAGACAGAGAAATATGCAGCAGATGAAGGAGCAAGGTAAAAACCCACCAGACCAAAGAAATGAAGAGGAAATAGGCAGTCTACCTGAAAAAGAATTCAGAGTAATGATAGTAAAGATGATCCCAAATCTTGGAAATAGAATGGAGAAAATACAAGAAACGTTTAACAAGGAAGCCTAGAAGAACTGAACAGCAAACAAACAATGATGAACAACACAATAAATGAAATTAAAAATTCTCTAGAAGGAATCAATAGCAGAATAACTGAGGCAAAAGAACGTATAAGTGACCTGCAAGATAAAATAGTGGAAATAACTACCACAGAGCAGAATAAAGAAAAAAGAATGAAAAGAATTGAGGACAGCCTCAGAGACCTCTGGGACAACATTAAACGCACCAACATTTGAATTATACGGGTCCCAAAAGAAGAAGAGAAAAAGAAAGGGTCTGAGAAAATATCTGAACAGATTATAGATGAAAACTTCCCCAACATGGGAAAGGAAATAGTCAATCAAATCCAGGAAGCGCAGTGAGTCCCATACAGGATAAATCCAAGGAGAAACATGCCAAGACACATATTAATAGAACCAACAAAAATTAAATTCAAAGAAAAAATATTAAAAGCAGCAAGGGAAAAGCAACAAATAACATACAAGGGAATCCCCATAAGGTTAACAGCTGATCTTTCAGCAGAAACTCTGCAAGCCAGAAGGGAGTGGCAGGACATATTTAAAGTGAGGAAAGGGAAACACCTACAGCCAAGATTCCTCTACCCAGCAAGGATCTCATTCAGATTTGACAGAGAAATTAAAACCGTTACAGACAAGCAAAGGCTAAGAGAATTCAGCACCACCAAACCAGCTCTACAACAAATGCTAAAGGAACTTCTCTAGGCAGGAAACACAAGAGAAGGAAAAGACTTACAATAACAAACCCAAAACAATTAAGAAAATGGGAATAGGAACATACATATCAATAACTACCTTAAATGTAAATGGATTAAATGCTCCAACCAAAAGACACAGACTGGCTGAATGGATACAAAAACAAGAGCTGTATATATGCTGTCTACAAGAGACCCACTTCAGACCTAGGGACACATACAGACTGAAAGGGAGGGGATGGAAAAAGATATTCCATGCAAATGGAAATCAAATGAAAGCTGGAGTAGCAATTCTCATATCAGACAAAATAGACTTTAAAATAAAGACTATTACAAGAGACAAAGAAGGACACTACATAATGATCAAGGGATCAATCCAAGAAGAAGATATAACAATTGTAAATATTTATGCACCCAATATAGGAGCAGCTCAATACATAAGGCAAATGCTAACAGCCATAAAAGGGGAAATCGAGTGTAACACAATAATAGTAGGGGACATTAACACCCCATTTCACCAATGGACAGATCATCCAAAATGAAAATAAATAAGGAAACACAAGCTTTAAATGACACATTAAACAAGATGGACTTATTTGATATTTATAGGACATTCCATGCAAAAACAACAGAATACTGTTCTTCTAAAGTGCACATGGAACATTCTCCAGGGTAGATCATACCTTGGGTCACAAATCAAGCCTTGGTAAATTGAAGGAAAAATGAAATCGTATCAAGTGTCTTTTCCAACCACAACACTATGAGACTAGGTATCAATTACACGAAAAAAACTGTAAAGAAATACAAGCACATGGAGGATAAACAATATGCTGCTAAATAACCAAGAGATAACTGAAGCAATCAAAGAGGAAATCAAAAAATACCTAGAAACAAATGACAATGAAAACACGACGGCCCAACACCTATGGGATGCAGCAAAAGCAGTTCTAAGAGGGAAGTTTACAGCAATACCATCCTACCTCAAGAAACAAGAAAAATCTCAAACAACCTAACCTATGTACACCTGATTCACTTTGTTATGAAGCAGAGACTAACACACGATTGTAAAGCAATTATACTCCAATAAGATGTTAAAAACAAACAAAAGAACCCAAAAAACCAAAAAAAAACCCTAACCTTACACCTAAAGCAATTAGAGAAAGAAGGACAAAAAACCTGCCAAAGTTAGCAGAAGGAAAGAAATCATAAAGATCAGATCAGAAATAAATGAAAAAGATATGAAGGAAATGATAGCAAAGATCAATAAAACTATAAGCTGGTTCTTTGAGAAGATAAACAAAACTGACAAAACATTAGCCAGACTCATCAAGAAAAAAAGGGAGAAGACTCAAATCAATAGAATTAGAAATGAAAAAGGAGAAGTAACAACTTCTGCAAATATATACAAAGGACCATGAGAGATTACTATGAGCAACTACATGCCAATAAAATGGACAACCTGGAAGAAATGGACAAACTCTTAGAAAAGCACAACCTTCCGAGACTGAACCGGGAAGAAACAGAAAATATAAACAGACCAATCACAAGCGCTGAAATTGAAACTGTGATTAAAACTCTTCCAACAAACAAAAGCCCAGGACCAGATGGCTTCACAGGCGAATTCTATCAAACATTTAGAGAAGAGCTAACACCTATCCTTCTCAAACTCTTCCAAAATACAGCAGAGGGAGGAACACTCCCGAACTCATTCTACAAGGCCACCATCAACCTGATACCAAAAAAAGACAAAGATGATACAAAAAAAGAAAACTATAGGCCAATATCACAGATGAACATAGATGCAAAAATCCTCAACAAACTACTAGCAAACAGAATCCAATAGCACATTAAAAGGATCATACACCATGATCAAGTGGGGTTCATCCCAGGAATGCAAGGATTCTTCAATATATGCAAATCAATGTGATACACCATAGTAACAAACTGAAGGATAAAAACCATATGATAATCTCAACAGATGCAGAAAAAGCTTTTGACAAAACTTAACACCCATTTATGATAAAAACTCTCCAGAAAGCAGGCATAGAGGGAACCTACCTCAACATAATAAAGGCCATATATGACAAACCCAAAGCCAACATCATTCTCAATGGTGAAAAACTGAAACCTTTCCTCTAAGATCAGGAACAAGACAAGGTTGCCCACTCTCACCACTATTATTCAACATAGTTTTGGAAGTTTTAGCCACAGCAATCAGAGAAGAAAAAGAAATAAAAGGAATTCAAATAGGAAGAGAAGAAGTAAAACTGTCACTGTTTGCAGATGACATGATACTATACATAGAGGATCCTACAGATGCGACCAGAAAACCACCAGCGCTAATCAATGAATTTGGTAAAGTAGCAGGATACAAAAGTAATGCACAGAAATCTCTTGCATTCCTATACACTAATGATGAAAAATCTGAAAGAGAAATTAAGGAAACACTCCCATTTACCACTGCAACAAAAAGAATAAAATACCTAGGAATAAACCTACCTAAGGAGAAAAAAGACCTGTATGCAGAAAACTATAAGACACTGATGAAAGAAATTAAAGATGATACAAACTGATGGAGAGATATACCATGTTCTTGGATTGGAAGAATCAACATTGTGAAAATGACTCTACTACCCAAAGCAATCTACAGATTCAATGCAATCCCTATCAAACTACCAACGGCATTTTTCACAGAACTAGAACAAAAAATTTCACAATTTGTATGGAAACACGAAAGACCCCAAATAGCCATAGCAATCTTGAGAAAGAAAAACAGAGCTAAAATCAGGCTCCCTGACTTCAGACTATACTACAAAGCTACAGTAATCAAGACAGTATGGTACTGGCACAAAAACAGAAATATAGATCAATGGAACAGGAAAGAAAGCCCAGAGATAAACCCAGGCACATATGGTCACCTTGTCTTTGATAAAGGAGGCAAGAATATACAACAGAGAAAAAACAGCCTCTTCAATAAGTGGTGCTGGGAAAACTGGACAGCTACATGTAAAAGAATGAAATTAGAACACTCCTTAACACCATACACAAAAATAAACTCAAAATGGATTAAAGACCTAAATGTAAGGCCAGACACTATAAAACTCTTAAGAGGAAAACATAGGTAAAACACTGCATGACATAAATCACAGCAAGATCCTTTTTGACCCACCTCCTAGAGAAATGGAAATCAAAACAAAAATAAACAAATGGGACCTAATGGAACTTCAAAGCTTTTGCACAGCAAAGGAAACCATAAACAAGATGAAAAGACAACCCTCAAAATGGGAGACAATATTTTCAAATGAAGCAACTGACAAAGGATTAATCTCCAAAATTTACAAGCAGCTCGTGCAACTCAGTATGAAAAAATCAATCAACCCAATCCAAAAATGGGCAGAAGACCTAAATAGACATTTCTCCAAAGAAGATATACAGATTGCCAACAAACACATGAAAGGATGCTCAACATAACTAATCATCAGAGAAATGCAAATCAAAACTACAATGAGGTACCACCTCACACTGGTCAGAATGGCCATCATCAAAAATCTACAAACAGGGGCTTCCCTGGTGGCGCAGTGGTTGAGAATCTGCCTGCCAATGCAGGGGACACGGGTTCGAGCCCTGGTCTGGGAAGATCCCACATGCCGCGGAGCAACTGGGCCCGTGAGCCACAACTACTGAGCCTGCGCGACTGGAGTCTGTGCTCTGCAACAAGAGAGGCCACGATAGTGAGAGGCCTGCGCACCGCGATGAAGAGTGGCCCCCGCTTGCCACAACTAGAGAAAGCCCTTGCACAGAAAAGAAGACCCAACACAGCCAAAAATAAATAAATAAATAAATAAATAAATCCTATAAAAAAAAAAAAAATCTACAAACAATAAATGCTGGAGAGGGTGTGGAGAAAAGGGAACACTCTTGCACTGTTGGTGGGAATGTAAATTGATACAGCCACTATGGAGAACAGTATGGAGGTTCCTTAAAAAACTAAAAATAGAACTACCATATGACCCAGCAATCCCACTACTGCACATATACCCTGAGAAAACCATAATCCAAAAGGAGTCATGTACCACAATGTTCACTGCAGCTCTATTTACAATAGCCAGGACATGGAAGCAACCTAAGTGTCCATCGACAGATGAATGGATAAAGAAGATGTGGCACATATATACAATGGAATATTACTCAGCCATAAAAAGAAACAAAATTGAGTTATTTGTAGTGAGGTGGATAGACCTAGAGTCTGTCATACAGAGTGAAATAAGTCAGAAAGAGAAAAACAAATACCATATGCTAACACATATATATGGAATCTAAAAAAAAAAAAAAAAAAAGTTCTGACAAACCTAGGGGCAGGATAGGAATAAAGATGCAGACGTACAGAATGGACTTGAGGACACGGGGAGGGGGAAGGGTAAGCTGGGACGAAGTAAGAGAGTAGCGCTGACATATATACACTACAAAATGTAAAATAGATAGCTAGTGGGAAGCAGCTGCATTGCACAGGGAGATCAGCTCGGTGCTTTGTGACCACCTAGAGGGGTGGGATAGGGCGGGTGGGAGGGATATGCAAGAGGGAGGTGATATGGGGATACATGTATACATACAGCTGATTTACTTTGTTATACAGCAGAAACTAACACAACATTGTAAAGCAATTATACTCCAATAAAGATGTTAAAAAAATACAATAAAATAAAATGAAGGTACCTTTTACAATGTTATTGTAAAGAGAAGAAATATAGATAAGTTCTAACAGAGGAAAAAAAATATATATATATGCACACACACTAACAAGGTACCTATAGACAAGAAAATGAGAAAATATGTGACTATGTCATTGAAAACCAGCACGTTTATAAGAGCGCCACAATTCTCATAATCAATCCCTGTCACCAAAGAAGACTTCCATCAGATTTAAAGTGAGTATCTGAAAGCAAAATATTTTAAGTTTATCTAAGGGTGTGCTTCTTGCTCTATTCAAGCTAGCAAATACTTATTGAGGGTCTGCTACTTACTAAACATCCATAATACAATCTCAGTTACATACAACAGTAGCTCATACTACACTTACCATTAGGAGTACAAGTTCATCCTCTGGAACAGGCTCTAGATCGGGAACAGTAAAAGATTCTGGAAACTGTGCTCCATTGGTCAGGGCTTCAGCAGCTTTTATGGTGGTTGAGAAACATTCTAACCAGGCCCACTCATTTGGATTCCACGATGCAGGGTCAGGGAGGCAGTTCTGGTGGTGTGGTGGCACTGGAGGATCACACAGCAGCTGATCCAGATGAAGTCCCACAGCAAGGGAAGCCAGACATTGCATATAGGGGCTGTGAACAAGCTGGTCACCACAAACCACATGAGGCTAAGAGAAAATGCAAGGATATTATGCTGAAGAGCCTCTGCCAAATAAGATAAATTAGCCTCCTGCATTCTGAAAGCCTGTAGTCATATTTTAACTTTACTGTTTTTTTTAAGCTTTTTACTTTGAAATAATTTTAGATACATAGAGAGTTGCAGAGATAGTACAGAGAATTCCTATAAACCCTTCACCCAACCTTCTGTAATGTTCACATCTTATATAACCATGGTGTGATAATCAAAGCTAAGAAAGTAACATTGGTTACAATAATAACTAAACCACAGAACTTTATAGGGTTTCCCACTAATGCTCCTTCTCTTTTCTTTTCTTTTTTAAAAATATTTATTTATTTATTGGCTGTGTCGGGACTTAGTTGCAGTGCGCGGGCTCTAGAGGGACCAGACTTAGTTGCCCCTCAGCATGTGGGATCTTAGTTCCCCAAACAGGGATCGAACCCGCGTCCCCTGCACTGGAAGGCGAATTCGTAACCACTGGACCACCAGGGAAGTACCTAATGCTCCTCTTCTGCTCCAAGATTCAACCCAGGACACCACACTGCATTTAGCATATTTTCATTACAGTTTTTCTTGAATTAAAAAAAAAAAGGCAGATAACTGAACCATGGAGACCTGCTCCCTCTCACATTTCCTCCTTTACCAAAAGAACCCTGGTAGCCATCAAAGACAGCTTTCTTCCCTGGCCCTCCCTAGATGTACTAGAGCAACTCTGTGAGAGACTGAGTGATTCAGAAAAGAAAACCTGGGCAAACCTCAGTGAAATTAACTGGGTGTGGTAACAGCTGATTAGATTAACATAGCATGGCAAAAAAAAAAAGGAAAAACCCCATAAGAGCTCTGCCTAGGAGCAGCATACTGTGACTACTGAGGGCTGGAAGACAGGCTATACAACAGGATCATGGCCTGGGCAACAAGTCCAAATTCCATAATTTCCCATTCTAGTATTTAATGACCCTACTTAATTCAACCTTACCTCTTCTACTAAACTTTCCACAAGGATTCACCTGATAAAGTGGACAGGATGTTCACTCTGACGCCCATATCCATTCCCCCTCCCAACTGTGCGATGGCAAAGCCACACAAAAATAGATATATGGGTCAGAAAAGGGAAGATGATATACTCTGAGGTACAGGGATTTAAAGTTTTGGAATGAATAAATAATCTGAAATGAATAATAGAAACACTATACAAATTTGAGGGTTATTTAAAAATTTTACTCCCACTAAAATAAAGTAAAAGCAGGCTTAGGATTACTAAACAACTGTTTTAGACATGAATTGTCTTCATTTGATTCCACCCAAACAGCCCCACTTATTTTACTCAGACCTCATACTCTTAAGGGATAAATTCAAAGCTATAATTCCAATTCCAAAGCACCAGTCATCTGCAGATCTGCAAGAACGAGTGTAATCAGTTACCTTTTCATAGGCATACTGCTCCTGAAGCATCACGGGCAGCCGCTCCAGAAATGCTCTCATGCAGGGAGCCATGTTTAATCCCAGAACACCCTGTTGTTTCAGTGCTGTCCTACAGGTTGCTAAAACATGATTGGCAGCAGCCCATTCTGCTGTACAATTCACGACCAAAACATCCTGATGAAAAATAAACCATGCCACATGATATTTGTTTAAATAAAAGAGAGACATTCCATCACCATTCATATATGAGAAATTCTTTCTAGTAATACATTAAACACTTTTGCTTTTTGGACATTTTATGCTATACTTTTAATGCCTATGAACTTCAAAACATCCTAAATTTTGTCTAAGGTAAAAACAAGTGAATAACTGTAAAATTTGTGAACTACCTTGCATTAGCTGATTCTTCTTAAAGAGACTTAATTATTTGCTATCTCATAGGACTTGTAGGACAAGGTATCTAGTATATTTTAAAAGTCTGACATGACCACAAGGATACTAGAGGAAGCAGCACTCTGCTGAGGGACACACATCTACAAGAGAAGCAGCACTGCTCTGTGGCTCTATGGTTTATTCTATGCAGGCTACCACTGCCTATGGTCTGATTCTATATTTTACTTCTAGTAGGACTGTTCATGCAGGTTTTCAGCTCTATTTTAATATTACCACATATTAACTACATAAATGTAAACCAAAGCAGCACATTGGCACTATTCATTAAGGGTATGAAAAGCAATATTGTAAGAGATAATGTCATATCATAGAATTATTTCACAGTAGAGGGCTAGTATTTTTTAGTAGAACATTAAATTTTAAAGCCAAGATATATTCTGTATAGTTGAGTTAAAGGTCTTTGAGGTAGTCCTTCTTTTCAGGGAAAATTCTTTAGATAATTTAGTGCTGTCGCAAAAATCATGGCAGAAAGTAATAAATTCTCTTTATAACTTCCAGTGGAAAGTCACTCAATAATTAAGCATTTTTCCCAAAGTATAGGGTATAGGAGAGTACCAGGTTCTAGTTTTCCTTCTGCCACTAAATAGGTGCATTATCTTGGGCAAGTAATAATCCCTCTGGATATCATTTTTTGCCTCGGGATGCTTGGACTACGATTTTTAAGATACCTTACAGGCTAACAACTTACAACTTGATATGATTGTAAAATTACCTTTGATCTATTTGAGCAAGCAGCTACCCCAACATCTGGAATCCATACTGTGGTCTGAATAGCTCCAGAGCCAATCACAACAGTTTGCAAGACAGAGCCATCCTAAAATGAGATGTATTTATCAATACACACTACTTAACTAGTTAGCCATTATTTACATTTTAAATTTATACTTCACGTTCACAAAAACTTATTGTAAAACCTACACTTTAGCTAAATTTGGCAATGCCCAACTGCATACTACTATCCAATTTTCTAGAGCCTTTTCTAAATGATTTTAAAAATACATCATTAAGAAAAATTGAAGGGCAGGGGAGCCTTCAAGATGGCAGAGGAGTAAGACGTGGAGATCACCTTCCTCCCCGCAAATACATCAAAAATACATCTACATGTGGAACAACTCCTACAGAACACCTACTGAATGCTGGCAGAAGACCTCAGACTTCCCAAAACGCAAGAAACTCCCCACGTGCCTGGGTAGGGCAAAAGAAAAAAGGAAAAACAGAGACAAAAGAATAGGGACGGACAGGACCTGCACCTCAGGGAGGGAGCTGCGAAGGAGGAAAGGTTTCCACACACTAGGAAGCCCCTTCACTGGCGGAGACAGGATGGGCGGGGGGAAGCTTCGGAGCCACGGAGAAGAGCACAGCAACAGGGTGCAGAAAGCAAAGTGGAGAGACTCCAGCACAGAGGATCAGTGTCAACCAGCACTCACCAGCCTGAAAGGCTCATCTGCTCACCTGCCAGAGCAAGTGGGGGCTGGGAGCTGAGGCTCGGGCTTCGGAGGTCAGACCCCAGGGAGAGGACTGGGGTTGGCTACGTGAACACAGCCTGAAGGGGGCTAGTGCGTCACAGCTACCCGGGAAGGAGTCCAGGGAAAAGTCTGGACCTGTCTAAGAGGCAAGAGACCATTGTTTCGGGTGCGCAAGGAGAAGGGATTCAGAGCACTGCCTAGATGAGCTCCAGAGACGGGCGCGAGCTGCGGCTATCAGCACGGACACCAGGCACGGGTGTGAGACGCTAAGGCTGCTGCTGCAGCCACCAAGAAGCCTGTGTGCAAGCACAGGTCACTATCCACACCTCCCCACCTGGGAGCCTGTGCAGCCTGCCACTGCCAGGGTCCCGTGATACAGGGACAACTTCCCCAGGAGAACACACGTTGTGCCTCAGCCTGTTGCAACATCACACCGGCCTCTGCCACAGCAGGCGGCATTCCGTACTCTTCCCTCCCCCGGGCCTGAGTGAGCCAGAGCCCCCTAATCAGCCGCTCCTTTAACCCCATCCTGTCTGGGCGGGAACAGATGCCCTCAGGCGACCGACATGCAGAGGCAGGGCCAAATCCAAAGCTGAACCCCGGGAGCTGTGGGAACAAAGAGGAGAAAGGGAAATCTCTCCCAGCAGCCTCAGGAGCAGCGGATTAAATCTCCACAATCAACTTGATGTACCCTGCATCTGTGGAATACCTGAATAAACAACGAATCATCCCAAAATTGAGGCGGTGCACTTAGGGAGCAACTGTAGACTCGGGGTTTGCTTTCTGCATCTAATTTGTTTCCGGTTTTATGTTTATCTTATTTTAGTATTTAGAACTTATTATCATTGGTAGATTTGTTTACTGATTTGGTTGCTCTCTTCCTTATGTATATATATAATTTTTTTTCCTTTTCCTTTTTGTGAGTGTGTATGCGTATGCTTCTTAGTGTAATTTTGTCTGTATAGCTTTGCTTTTGCCATTTGTCATAGGGTTCTGACTGACTGTTTTTTGTGGATTTTTTTAGTATAGTTTTTAGCGATTGTTATCATTGGTGAATTTCTTTTTTGGTTTGGTAGTTCTCTTCTTTCTATTTTTTTATTACTTTTTTATTTTTAATAATTTTTTTCTATTTTAATAACTTTATTTTATTTTATTTATTTATTTTTTCTTTCTTTCCTTCTTTCTTTCTTTTTTTTTTTCCTCCCTTTTCTTCTCAGCCATGTGGCTAACAGGGTCTTGGTGCTCCGGCCTGGTGTCAGGCCTGAGACTCTCAGGTGGGACAGCTGAGTTCAGGACATTGGACCACCAGAGACCTCCCAGCCCCATGTAATATCAAATGGTGAAACCTCTCCCAGAGATCTCCATCTCAACGCTAAGACCCAGCTCCACTCAACGACCAGCAAGCTCCAGTGCTGGACACCCCATGTCAAACAACTAGCAAGACAGGAACACAACCCCACCCATTAGCAGAAACGCTGCTTAAAATCATACTAAGTTCACAGACATCCCAAAGCACAGCACTGGACATGGTCCTGCCCACCATAAGACAAGATCCAGCCCCACCCACCAGGCACCAGTCCCCTCCAAGAGGAAGTATACACAACCCACTGAACCAACCTTACCCACTGGGGGAAGACACCAAAAAACAATGGGAAATACAAACCTGCAGCCTGCGAAAAGGAGACCCCAAACACAGTAAGTTAAGCAAAATGAGCAGACAGAGAAATATGCAGCAGATGAAGGAGCAAGGTAAAAACCCACCAGACCAAAGAAATGAAGAGAAAATAGGCAGTCTACCTGAAAAAGAACTCAGAGTAATGATAGTAAAGATGATGCAAAATCTTGCAAACAGAATGGAGGAAATACAAGAAACGTTTAACAAGAACCTAGAAGGACTAAAGAGCAAACAAACAATGATGAACAACACAATAAATGAAATTAAAAATTCTCTAGAAGGAATCAACTGTAGAATAACTGAGGCAGAAGAACAGATAAGTGACCTGCAAGATAAAATAGTGGAAATAACTACCGCAGAGAAGGATACAGAAAAAAGAATGAAAAGAATTGAGGACAGCCTCAGAGACCTCTGGGACAACATTCAATGCACCAACATTCGAATTCTAGGGGTCCCAGAAGAGGAAGAGAAAAAAAAACGGACTGAAAACATATTTGAAGAGATTATAGTTGAAAACTTCCCTAATATGAGGAAGGAAATAGTCAATCAAGACCAGGAAGTGCAGAGAGTCCCATACAGGGAAAATCCAAGGAGAAACATGCCAAGACACATGTTAATCAAACTATCAAAAATTAAATTCAAAGAAAAAATATTAAAAGCAGCAAGGGAAAACCAACAATTAACATACAAGGGAATCCCCATAAGGTTAACAGCTGATCTTTCAGCAGAAACTCTGCAAGCCAGAAGGAAGTGGCAGGACATATTTAAAGTGAGGAAAGGGAAACACCTACAGCCAAGATTACTGTACCCAGCAAGGATCTCATTCAGATTTGACAGAGAAATTAAAACATTTACAGACAAGCTAAAGCTAAGAGAATTCAGCACCACCAAATCAGCTCTACAACAAATGCTAAAGGAACTTCTCTAGGCAGGAAACACAAGAGAAGGAAAAGACTTACAATAACAAACCCAAAACAATTAAGAAAATGGGAACAGGAACATACATATCAATAACTACCTTAAATGTAAATGGATTAAATGCTCCAACCAAAAGACATAGACTGGCTGAATGGATACAAAAACAAGAGCCATATATATGCTGTCTACAAGAGACCCACTTCAGACCTAGGGACACATACAGACTGAAAGGGAGGGGATGGAATAAGATATTCCATGCAAATGGAAATCAAATGAAAGCTGGAGTAGCAGTTCTCATATCAGACAAAATAGACTTTAAAATAAAGACTATTACAAGAGACAAAGAAGGACACTACATAATGATCAAGGGATCAATCCAAGAAGAAGAGATAACAATTGTAAATATTTATGCACCCAACATAGGAGCACCTCAATACATAAGGCAAATGCTAACAGCCATAAAAGGGAAAATCGACAGTAACACAATAATATTAGGGGACTTTAACACCCCACTTTCACCAATGGACAGATCAACCAAAATGAAAATAAATGAGGAAACACAAGCTTTAAATGATACATTAAACAAGATGGACTTAATTGATATTTATAGGACATTCCATCGAAAAACAGCAGTTTACACTTTCTTCTCAATTGCTCATGGAACACTCTCCAGGAGAGATCATATCGTGGGTCACAAATCAAGCCTTGGTAAATTTAAGAAAATTGTAATCGTATCAAGTATCTTTTCCGACCACAATGCTATGAGACTAGATATCAATCACAGGATAAAATCTGTAAAAAATACAAACACATGGAGGATAAACAATACACTACTAAATAACCAAGAGATCACTCAAGAAATCAAAGAGGAAATCAAAAAATACCTAGAAACAAATGACAATGAAAACATGATGACCCAAAACCTATGGGATGCAGCAAAAGCAGTTCTAAGAGGGAAGTTTATAGCAATACAATCCTACCTCACGAAACAAGAAAAATCTCAAATAAACAACCTAACCTTACACCTAAAGCAATTAGAGAAAGAAGAACAAAAAAACCCCAAAGTTAGTAGAAGGAAAGAAATCATAAATATCAGATCAGAAATAAGTGAAAAAGAAATGAAGGAAACGATAGCAAAGATCAATAAAACTAAAAGCTGGTTCTTTGAGAAGATAAACAAAATTGACAAAACATTAGCCCGACTCATCAAGAAAAAAAGGGAGAAGACTCAAATCAATAGAATTAGAAATGAAAAAGGAGAAGTAACAACTTCTGCAAAAATACAAAGGATCATGAGAGATTACTACGAGCAACTACATGCCAATAAAATGGACAACCTGGAAGAAATGGACAAACTCTTAGAAAAGCACAACCTTCCGAGACTGAACAAGGAAGAAACAGAAAATATAAACAGACCAATCACAAGCGCTGAAATTGAAACTGTGATTAAAACTCTTCCAACAAACAAAAGCCCAGCACCAGATGGCTTCACAGGCAAATTCTATCAAACATTTAGAGAAGAGCTAACACCTATCCTGCTCAAACTCTTCCAAAATACAGCAGAGGGAGGAACACTCCCAAACTCATTCTACAAGGCCACCATCACCCTGATACCAAAAAAAGACAAAGATGACACAAAAAAAGAAAACTACAGGCCAATATCACTGATGAACATAGATGCAAAAATCCTCAACAAACTACTAGCAAACAGAATCCAATAGCACATTAAAAGGATCATACACCATGATCAAGTGGGGTTCATCCCAGGAATGCAAGGATTCTTCAATATACACAAATCAATCAATGTGATACACCATATTAACAAACTGAAGGATAAAAACCATATGATAATCTCAACAGATGCAGAAAAAGCTTTTGACAAAATTTAACACCCATTTATGATAAAAACTCTCCACAAAGTAGGCACAGAGGGAACTTACCTCAACATAATAAAGGCCATATGTGACAAACGCACAGCCAACATCGTTCTCAATGGTGAAAAACTGAAACTATTTCCACTAAGATCAGGAAAAAGAAAAGTTGCCCACTCTCACCACTATTATTCAACATAGTTTTGGAAGTTTTAGCCACAGCAATCAGAGAAGAAAAAGAAATAAAAGGAATCCAAATCGGAAAAGAAGAAGTAAAATTGTCACTGTTTGCAGAGGACATGATACTATACATAGAGAATCCTAAAGATGCTACCAGAAAACTACTAGCGCTAATCAATGAATTTGGTAAAGTAGCAGGATACAAAAGTAATGCACAGAAATCTCTTGCATTCCTATACACTGATGATGAAAAATCTGAAAGAGAAATTAAGGAAACACTCCCATTTTACCATTGCAACTAAAAGAATAAAATACCTAGGAATAAACCTACCTAAGGAGAAAAAAGACCTGTATGCAGAAAACTATAAGACACTGATGAAAGAAATTAAAGATGATACAAACAGATGGAGAGATATACCATGTTCTTGGATTGGAAGAATCAACATTGTGAAAATGACTATACTACCCAAAGCAATCTACAGATTCAATGCAATCCCTATCAAACTACCAATGGCATTTCTCACAAAACTAGAACAAAAAATTTCACAATCTGTATGGAAACACAACAGACCCCAAATAGCCATAGCAATCTTGAGAAAGAAAAACAGAGCTGGAGGAATTAGGCTCTCTGACTTCAGATTATACTACAAAGCTACAGTAATCAAGACAGTATGGTACTGGCACAAAAACAGAAATATAGATCAATGGAATAGGATAGAGAGCCCAGAGATAAACCCATGCACATATGGTCACCTTGTCTTTGATAAAGGAGGCAAGAATATACAACTGAGAAAAGACAGCCTCTTCAATAAGTGGTGCTGGTAAAACTGGACAGCTACATGTAAAAGAATGAAATTAGAACACTCCCTAACACCATACACAAAAATAAACTCAAAATGGATTAAAGACCTAAATGTAAGGCCAGACACTATAAAACTCTTAAGAGGAAAACATAGGCAGAACACTGCATGACATAAATCACAGCAAGATCCTTTTTGACCCACCTCCTAGAGAAATGGAAATCAAAACAAAAATAAACAAATGGGACCTAATGAAACTTCAAAGCTTTTGCACAGCAAACAAAACCATGAACAAGACGAAAAGACAACTCTCAAAATGGGAGAAAATATTTGCAAATGAAGCAGCTGACAAAGGATTAATCTCCAAAATATACAAGCAGCTCATGCAGCTCAATATCAGAAAAACAAACAACCTAATCCAAAAATGGGCAGAAGACCTAAATAGACATTTCTCCAACGATATACAGATTGCCAACAAACACATGAAAGGATGCTCAACATCATTAATCATTAGAGAAATGCAAATCAAAACTACAATGAGGTACCACCTCACACTGGTCAGAATGGCCATCATCAAAAAATCTGTAAACAATAAATGCTGGAGAGGGTGTAGAGAAAACGGAACCCTCTTGCACTGTTGGTGGGAATGTAAATTGATACAGCCACTATGGAGAACAGTATGGAGTTTCCTTAAAAAACTAAAAATAGAACTACCATACGACCCAGCAATCCCACTACTGGGCATATACCCTGAAAAAACCATAATTCAAAAGGAGTCATGTACCACAATGTTCATTGCAGCTCTATTTACAATAGCCGGGACATGGAAGCAACCTAAGTGTCCATCGACAGATGAATGGATAAAGAAGATGTGGCACGTATACACAATGGAATATTACTCAGCCATAAAAAGAAACAAAATTGAGTTATTTGTAGTGAGGTGGATGGACCTAGAGTCTGTCATACAGAGTGAAATAAGTCAGAAAGAGAAAAACAAATACCGTATGCTAACACATATATATGGAATCTTAAAAAAAAAAAATGGTCATGAAAACCTACGGTCAGGACAGGAATAAAGATGCAGACCTACTAGAAAATGGACTTCAGGACACGGGGAGGGGGAAGGGGAAGCTGGGACAAAGTGAGAGAGTGTAAAATGTAAAACAGATAGCTAGTGTGAAGCAGTCGCATAGCACAGGGAGCTCAGCTCTGTGCTTTGTGACCAGCTAGAAGGGTGGGATAGGGAGGGTGGGAGGGAGGGAGACCCAAGAGGGAGGGGATATGGGGATACATGTGTATGTATAGCTGATTCACTTTGTTATACAGCAGAAACTAACACACCATTGTAAAGCAATTATACTCCAATAAAGATATTAAAAAAAGAAAAAAATTAAAGGGCAGAGAACTCTGAAAGGGGTTTCTTCAATATTCAAGATATTATTACACAAAATAGTCCTAGGATCGGTTGGGTTAACTTTTATCACATATAAGTTAATATAAAAACATTTCTTAAGATAAAAATAACATCTATACTCTTACCCTTAAAGACCAAATGTTCATGAGGCCACCTAAACCACCAGACACCAGGGCCAACCCATCAGAACTAAAGGCAACGGTCCGGACAGGGGTGATGTGTCCTCGCAATTGATAAACACACTTGGCTCCGACTGATTTCCTATATCCATCCTGTAATTCATTTTTATTTTTAACAAATATTGAAAAATAAAACAATTTATAGATTCAAGATTTACAATTCATTCTTGGAAATTTTGTATTTCAGTATAAAATTGGGGAGGAGGGAAGGACAACTCTCTCATAAGGACTAGCCTGACAGAGAAAATAATAAGATATCAACCTGGTTCTCCTTTGCTGATGCTGTTTCATCTTTTTTGATACACTTCTAAGCTAGTTCTCTACTCTTCAAACTGGAAGAAATGACTACATTTAAGTTCCAATTATCCCTCAGAGATAGGAAAATTCTAACTTCTACTTTTTAATGAGTGTTTTAATTTTTAAATTTCACTTCATGTAATTTTCACTTTTAGCCTCTAACATTTGTGAATTGCACATGCTGGTGCTATACAAACAAGTTCCTCTTTCTGTTGGCTTATGGGTCTGTCTGTCCCATGGTATCTAATCTCATGTTTGCTCTGCAGGTTTTAGGAATGAGATAGGTAGACCTGTCCAAAGGGCTACTCTTTAGCACAGAGAGCAAATCAGATTTATCTCTAGTGCTCCTACCTCTGCTTCTGTGATATTTTCCTCCCATTACTGAGCTATCTACTCCTCCCTCCTCACCCCTTTCTCCCTGCCTTTAAGCTCCCTCTTCCTTTTAGTTATGAGAGAGCATAATACCAGATATACTCATTTACCCAAAAATGACATAATGTATTTGTATCATGAACAAAAGAGAAAGCAACAGAGGTTGCAAACTGGCAACTCAGGGATACAATTCAACTGGCCAACCAGGGTTTTAAAGAATTTCAAGTCAGATGCCAATGTTTAATATTGGGAGATTTTACTTAAAACAATGAATTTTTGATTTCCACCAAAAAAAAAATTTGACAATCTGGTAGCAATAGGCTCTCATTTCTGGAGGGTGGCAATCTCCTCTGTGGCAGCTATGCCCTTTGTATGAAGCATGTGCACTCCTTTGTGTGTGTGTGTGTTTGTGTGTGTGTGTGTGTGTGTGTTTTACCTTCTCCACAGCCTTGTGAATGAATTTATGTTCCTTACCTAGATGGCTCTGTGAGTGTCTACCATGATTTTTTTTTTGGCCATGCCACACGTCTTGCAGGATCTTAGTTCCTCGACCAGGGATTGAACCCAGGGCCACGGCAGTGAAAGCACTGAGTCCTAACCACTGGACTGCCAGGGAATTCCCTGTCTACTGTAAATTTTTAACCTCTGTTTAAGGTAAAGGAATGGTTCTTCATAGGTGGAATTCTGGTATCAGTAGGAGACACTTTGAATAGGAGTGCTCCCGTGGTGTTCCTGCTTCACTGTACCAAAAACTTTAACTTAGGACTCACCTATTGGTAGTGTTGATTATATACCATAAACGATCACCACTCCCATATTTATTGAACATCTCACCTTAACAAGCAATTATGGTATCTCTGACTTATAAAAAATTAGGCTAATTCAGAGAGCACACAAAGTATGACAATTATTCACATTTCCCTAATGGCTCTTGACATTTGAGATACCAAGTAGGAGTATTACTTGATAACATATACTATCTGTGGTTTCAAATAAAGTCTTGAAAAACACCAGAATATTTACCTGGCAATTTGATTCCTGGTCCCACCATCCTTCTGAACTAGTCACACTGGTCTGTGTGGTATCTTGTGGAATACGCCAAACACATACTAAGCCACTCTGACAGCCACTTAAAAAATGTGATCACATAAAACCAAAACATGTCAATAAGCAGAAGTAAAAATATTTTCAAAGAGCAATCAATTAAGACCTGATAGAACTACTACAGTATATTTTTAAAATTTATTTGTAGTAGTTATGCTATAATCTTTCACAAGAAATACAAGTAGGATCTATATTCTAACAGTATCACACACAGTTAAGCAGATGGCATTATCTTTGGATTACATATCCCAAGCTTCACATTGGAAAACTTCTGTATTTCTCTAAGGTGATCTTATGGTATTACACATTATAAGAATAGTAACTGGCAGTAAACTGTTTAAGATGATTGAGAAGCCACACTTAATGCAAGTAGCAGTCTATACTAATATAAAAATTAAGAGACACACACACACAAATTTACAACATACCTGGCCATCAGTAAATGCAACTTGGATCCTTTCCCTGGAAGGCTGCACCAAGCAATGCCATTTACAATAGATGGATGGCAGAGTGAATGTAGACAGCGCCAGCATCCTGCAATAGGCCCCCAGAGTTTCACATTTTCTTCTTTGGCACATGTCATAAGAATATGACCTGTTGGGTCCCACTTCATACTAGTAAGAGTGTCCTTAAAATGGTAGAGGTAGAAAAAAAATCATAGTAATGCTTCCTTCACAAATACTTTAAACTTAATAATTTATGACCTATACTTCTATCACTCAATTATTTTGAAATCAACATTTTATGCAAATCAGATACTGGCATATTATTTCCAATCACTAGACCAATTCACCCTTTAATATAGTCTGCACTATATATATTTGCTGCAGTCAAAGCTTAATAAATGTTAGCTGGATGAATGAATTATGAAATTCTGATTCAGAAGGGATATGTTATTTTTCATCACCATTTTTAAAGTTATTTTTATGGACTACTGATCATTAAAATATGAAAAAGAAAAGAGACTTTTAAAAGAAAGCATCTCTTACACCAAAAATAGCTAATACTATGAGAATCTGGGACATGTCTTGTGTTTATATGGTTGTCATCATTGGGTTCTTCTGACTTCGTTTTTTTTACCCTCCTTCACACCTTCCAGCTCCTGGCTTCATGCATTTATGTTACTTGCCTAGATGGCCCCATAAGCATCTGAACTGGCAACCTCTGTTTAAGGTAAAGGAATCATTCTTCATAGATGGAATGTCTAGCATTAGTGGGAGGTACTCTGACAGGGGGTGTTCCAAGGGTATTCCTATTTCACTGTTTTGGTTTTACCTCTTTCTTATTAGCTCAATGGCTTTCTTACATAGACTTTTCCATTTATATACATGGTCCAAAGACTTTGTATAACAACAGAATATTAAATCATAAGTGACTGATAAAAAAAAGTTCTTTGAGAAACTAGTATCAAGCAATACTAAAGTAGAAAACAAGAAAAAGCAACCATCAGGTAAAGATGCTTTACCTTATGTGCATCAATTAGAACAATGCCTCCTTTCTCAAGCGGTTCCTTTGTTCCCAATAACAATTTTCCGTCAAAATATCCCACTGCAAATGGTCTGTCTTCACTGAACCAAGCAATGCAAGTTACAGACACTAACATGATAAAACAAAATAAAAATTTTAAAAAGAAAATAAGAGAGACTTATTTGTCATTGTCTCCCTTAAAAGACAGAGACTTTGCCACAAATATATACCTCTACAACCACTGCAAGTAAGTTTACAAACATCTCTTTAACACATTTAGACAAAATGTAAGCTTACAGCAGGGATTCCATGTAACCCACTTTAAAAGTGTTATTTGTAAGTGACGAGGAGTACCTCATTTTTAATCTTTCATTCTTCTGAAGTGGTTATTGAAAAACAGAGACAAAAACTGAATTCCCTTGCTGATTTTAAGTCATTGTATAAGGTTCTTTCCTTTTAGACCAGAATCTACCATGAAACTGAGAAGTGAAATAATCCAACTCTTAGAAGAAAAATTTCCTGTCCCTTCTTTTGCTTAATATTGCCTATTCAGTGTGTTTCCATATTCTATCAAACATGTTATATTCTAACAATCTACATTCATACTTGTTTCTTTAAGTATATGTAACACCGGAAGGCTACAAAAGAAGTAAAAAAAAGTATCTGTGGGAGGAGAATGGGGACATGGGAGCTGAGCAGATGTGAGAAAGACTTTTTACTGTATGCCTTTTTATTTATTTATTTTTTTGCTGCACCATGCGGCATGTGGGATCTTAGTTCCCTGACGAGGGATCAAACCCGTGCACCTTGCAGTGGAAGCGCAGAGTCCTAACCACTGGACCGCCACGGAATTCCCTACTGTATACCTTTTTAAACTTAAAAATTTTTGAACCCTATGATGGTATTATCTATTTAAAAAAAAACTGGGTAAGAAAATGGCAGCCACCAGGAGGGCTCAGGCCAGTGCGTACTCCCCAGAACTGCTGCCACCCGTGTCTTTGTCCCCACAATGAGCCACAGCCACCCCCCGCCTCTGCAGGAGACCCTACAATACTATCAGACCGGGGCTATGGACCTTGAAGAAAGCAAATGAATATTGACTTGTAGTGATGGAGATGACATGTTTCTGGAGGATCCCCAGTATTCGAAGAAGACAGAAACTGAGAGTAATGACATTAGCATTACTCTGTGAATAAAAAGGAGCTGCGGGCTGTCAAGGGAGGACAGGGATTGCTAACTGGGCGGTGCACCCTTCATGCTGAGAGAGAAGAGAGGGCGAGCTTTCCACTCAGACATCTGAGAAGCAAGCGTGCTGTCCTCCAGGCCTCAAAACTGCATGGCTGTGAAACCTCACTGGACAACATGGTT